>NC_136806.1:7162492-7235835 GCF_951216825.1 Electrona antarctica
GGCCTGTTCACAGAAAAAGAGTGTGGGATCATTTATTTTGGCAAGACTTGTGTAGGTTCAGCAGACAGCTTCTCTGTCTCACTGTTTGTTAAGCCACACCTAGGCACAATTCACAAAGAGTCTTTGTATAGCCAGGGCATTGTCCTTTACGGCTTCAACCGCTATCAGATTATGCAGTGCTATCCTTAATTCTGTTTAACCCATTTTGACCTGAGATCAGATTCTAAAAATGTCTTCTACATCCTGACAGTTTTCAGAAAAAGCTATGTTTCTATGTCAGTCGTTCTTCGATTTTTCAAAAATAGCAGACCTACAAGCTCATAGCGCGCCACTCCGTGGCGCGCTATGAGCTTGTGGATCTGCTATTTTTCAATAGCTAAAGCAAAAGGGGGTTCCCGCCCAAAATGGGTTAACATATAGTTCCTATTTTGTAAGTTATTATGATAATTTTCTTTGGTTCTCTTTTCTTTCCCATTTCAATTTGTTCTTTTTAAAAAAGTTTTGTATTTCAGAAATTGACAGGTTTTTTTTTTTTCTTTCTCAACTTTTCTTTGTGTTCTTATCACTTATCTTTGTGGCAGTGAAGATAACGATCTGCTTAGTTAGTCTGAGAAATGTGCAGCGCGGCCACCCTGAGGGAGGTATAAAGCCTGGACTGGAGTCCTTTGAGGACGGAGTGGAGGCGAGACGGAGCCTGTCATCTGTGGAGAACCTTTTACTACTGATGTTTTAATGTGTCCTGCAGGGAGAGAGTCTCTCTCTAACGCACGCACACACGCACGCACGCACGCACGCACGCACGCACGCACGCACGCACGCACGCACGCACGCACGCACGCACGCACGCACGCACGCACGCACGCACGCACGCACGCACGCACGCACGCACGCACGCACGCACGCACGCACGCACGCACGCTCGCTCGCACGCACGCACGCACGCACGCACGCACGCACGCACGCACGCACGCACGCACGCACGCACGCACGCACGCACGCACGCACGCACGCACGCACGCACGCACGCTCGCACGCACGCACGCACGCACGCACGCACGCACGCACGCACGCACGCACGCACGCACGCACCCACGCACGCACGCACGCACGCACGCACGCACCCACGCACGCACGCACGCACGCACGCACGCACGCACGCACGCACGCACGCACGCACGCACGCACGCACGCACCCACCCACGCACGCACGCACGCACGCACGCACGCACGCACGCACGCACGCACGTGCGCATTAGCCTTACTATAATGGAATGTGTGAATGAATGTGTTCTGTTGGCCTGCATTGAAGAATGTTGACTCCCCTAGAAGAAAGAAAGTGATATCGTACACTTTAATAGTGGCTTAGTAAGTGCTTATCTTAGTAAGTACTTATCTTAGTAAGTGTTTATAATATTCTTCGGTATACTGTAGGTCAGGGTTCCCCAATTAATTTTCCTCAAGGGCCATATTTTTAACTTTTTTTTAATTTATTTTTAAAATTCTTCCATGGGCCACAAGGGGCCCATGGAATTGAGGCACATTTTGTGCCGCTCATAGTGCGGCACTCTGTGCCGCACTATGAGCTTTGTAGATCTGCTATTTTTCAATAGCTAAAGTATAACATAATGCTTTAAAACACCAAAAGGGGTTCCCGCCCCAAAATGGATTCATTTAAGTCTGAGAGTGTACTAAATGTAACACAATGGACACACACAAGGGTACATTTGGTATACTCTGAGTTACAAATGGATATACATTAACACAGTATTGGCTAAACGGTGCATTTATTTAGCACCTTTATCCAAGGCGCTTTACATAGATTGTGCATTACATTCACCCATTCACACACCGATGACAGAGGAAGCCATGATGCAAGGCACCAACCTGCACATCGGCAGCAATTAGTGGGTTCAGAGTCTTGCTCAAGGACACTTCGACACAGGGGGAGCACCGGGTTCGAACTGGCAACCTTGCCGATCACTCTACCCCTGAGCCTCTGCCACCTATTTTTACTCTGTGTACCACTGTTGGTGCAATGCTGTGTTTTTCCACTTTTAACCTGCTGTACTGCAGTGTCGGTTTGGCCAGGAGGTGTTCAGACACAGTGTGTGAATGACATGGTCACACGTTGTACATTGTATTATTTCAGATGGAAATATGTCTGCTTGCTGTTCTCCTAACGTGATACATTTAGCCAAACATAATCTAATTACAACCGTATATACTGTATGTGAAATTAAATATTTTGCCCCGATATCATTCCACGTCTCCCCCCCCCATGGGGGAGACGTGGATATGTGGAAGCCTTTAATCCATTCAGGGCGGGAACCCCTGTTGGTGTTTTAAGCATTATGTTATACTTTAGCTATTGAAAAATAGCAGATCTACAAGCTCATAGCGCGGCACCGAGTGCCGCGCTACGAGCTTGTAGGTCTGCTATTTTTTAAAAATCGTGAAAATGTGGCACAAATCTTTGAATATATATTTCTTCAGAGCGAACGTTTTTAACTCATATGTATCTTTGCTTCTGGGGGGGGGGTCCCTGGAACTACATATTTTCAGATGGAGGTCCGTGGCCAAATGCAGATAATTCTGGGGGTCCTTGACATGAAAAAGGGTTGAGCACCACTGACATAGAAACATGGGTTTTTCAGAAAACTGTCAGGATTTAGAAGACATTTTTTGTAGAATCGTCCTCAGGTCTGAATGGGTTAATAAATCATGTGGTGAAAGTTATTGCTCTCGCTGCAAAATCCTGAGCGCTAATTTCACTCTCATTTAACCCATTCTGACCTGAGATCAGATTCTAAAAAATGTCTTCTACATCCTGACAGTTACCCATTCTGACCTGAGATCAGATTCTAAAAATGTCTTCTACATCCTGACAGTTTACCATTCTGACCTGAGATCAGATTCTAAAAAATGTCTTCTACATCCTGACAGTTTACCATTCTGACCTGAGATCAGATTCTAAAAAATGTCTTCTACATCCTGACAGTTACCCATTCTGACCTGAGATCAGATTCTAACAATGTCTTCTACATCCTGACAGTTTTCATTCTGACCTGAGATCAGATTCTAAAAATGTCTTCTACATCCTGACAGTTTTCTGGAAAAGCTATGTTTCTATGTCAGTCGTTCTTCGATTTTAAAAAAATAGCAGACCTACAAGCTCGTAGCGCGCCACTCGGTGGCGCGCTATGAGCTTGTAGATCTGCTATTTTTCAATAGCTAAAGCATAACGTAATGCTAACACCAAAAGGGGTTCCCGCCCAGAATGGGTTAAAGTAGAAGCGTTCAGGATTTTTGCAGTATTGGCTTTTGTCATTAAAATGGCGTTTCAACTCAAACCAAAGTGAAGAGACTGAAGTTGTTGCGGTGACTATGTGTGTGTGTGTGTGTGTGTGTGCGTGCGTGTGTGTGTGCATGTGTGTGTGTGTGTGTGCGTGCGTGCGTGGCAGGGGAACTGTCAGATTGAGAGAACAGGCCTACAGAGAGTTTCTTTGCGCTGCCATATCCTCTTGATGGTTGTGTTGTGGCTCTGCTGCCAGTCTCCCACAGTCTGCTGTCGTTTAAGAGATAAACTCTTAACTGGAAGCTTGCATGATTTCCAAGCCATGGTTTTCAAATCATTTCAAAGACAGTGAGTTGGTTATGAGCACATTCTGGGGTACATCCTGTGAACAATGTCTTTTGTAGATAGATATATAGGCACATTCTGGGGTACATCCTGTGAACAATGTCTTTTGTAGATAGATATATAGGCACATTCTGGGGTACATCCTGTGAACAATGTCTTTTGTAGATAGATATATATGAGCACATTCTGGGGTACATCCTGTGAACAATGTCTTTTGTAGATAGATATATATGAGCACATTCTGGGGTACATCCTGTGAACAATGTCTTTTGTAGATAGATATATATGAGCACATTCTGGGGTACATCCTGTGAACAATGTATTTTGTAGATAGATATATATGAGCACATTCTGGGGTACATCCTGTGAACAATGTCTTTTGTAGATAGATATATATGAGCACATTCTGGGGTACATCCTGTGAACAATGTCTTTTGTAGATAGATATATATGAGCACATTCTGGGGTACATCCTGTGAACAATGTCTTTTGTAGATAGATATATATGAGCACATTCTGGGGTACATCCTGTGAACAATGTATTTTGTAGATAGATATATATGAGCACATTCTGGGGTACATCCTGTGAACAATGTCTTTTGTAGATATATATATATGAGCACATTCTGGGGTACATCCTGTGAACAATGTCTTTTGTAGATAGATATATATGAGCACATTCTGGGGTACATCCTGTGAACAATGTCTTTTGTAGATAGATATATATGAGCACATTCTGGGGTACATCCTGTGAACAATGTCTTTTGTAGATAGATATATATGAGCACATTCTGGGGTACATCCTGTGAACAATGTCTTTTGTAGATAGATATATATGAGCACATTCTGGGGTACATCCTGTGAACAATGTCTTTTGTAGATAGATATATATGAGCACATTCTGGGGTACATCCTGTGAACAATGTCTTTTGTAGATAGATATATATGAGCACATTCTGGGGTACATCCTGTGAACAATGTCTTTTGTAGATAGATATATATGAGCACATTCTGGGGTACATCCTGTGAACAATGTCTTTTGTAGATAGATATATATGAGCACATTCTGGGGTACATCCTGTGAACAATGTCTTTTGTAGATAGATATATATGAGCACATTCTGGGGTACATCCTGTGAACAATGTCTTTTGTAGATAGATATATATGAGCACATTCTGGGGTACATCCTGTGAACAATGTCTTTTGTAGATAGATATATATATGAGCACATTCTGGGGTACATCCTGTGAACAATGTCTTTTGTAGATAGATATATATGAGCACATTCTGGGGTACATCCTGTGAACAATGTCTTTTGTAGATAGATATATATGAGCACATTCTGGGGTACATCCTGTGAACAATGTATTTTGTAGATAGATATATATGAGCACATTCTGGGGTACATCCTGTGAACAATGTCTTTTGTAGATAGATATATATGAGCACATTCTGGGGTACATCCTGTGAACAATGTCTTTTGTAGATAGATATATATGAGCACATTCTGGGGTACATCCTGTGAACAATGTCTTTTGTAGATAGATATATATGAGCACATTCTGGGGTACATCCTGTGAACAATGTATTTTGTAGATAGATATATATGAGCACATTCTGGGGTACATCCTGTGAACAATGTCTTTTGTAGATATATATATATGAGCACATTCTGGGGTACATCCTGTGAACAATGTCTTTTGTAGATAGATATATATGAGCACATTCTGGGGTACATCCTGTGAACAATGTCTTTTGTAGATAGATATATATGAGCACATTCTGGGGTACATCCTGTGAACAATGTCTTTTGTAGATAGATATATATGAGCACATTCTGGGGTACATCCTGTGAACAATGTCTTTTGTAGATAGATATATATGAGCACATTCTGGGGTACATCCTGTGAACAATGTATTTTGTAGATAGATATATATGAGCACATTTTGGGGTACATCCTGTGAACAATGTCTTTTGTAGATAGATATATATGAGCACATTCTGGGGTACATCCTGTGAACAATGTCTTTTGTAGATAGATATATATGAGCACATTCTGGGGTACATCCTGTGAACAATGTCTTTTGTAGATAGATATATATGAGCACATTCTGGGGTACATCCTGTGAACAATGTCTTTTGTAGATAGATATATATGAGCACATTCTGGGGTACATCCTGTGAACAATGTCTTTTGTAGATAGATATATATGAGCACATTCTGGGGTGCATCCTGTGAACAATGTATTTTGTAGATAGATATATATGAGCACATTCTGGGGTGCATCCTGTGAACAATGTATTTTGTAGATAGATATATATGAGCACATTCTGGGGTGCATCCTGTGAACAATGTATTTTGTAGATAGATATATATGAGCACATTCTGGGGTACATCCTGTGAACAATGTCTTTTGTAGATAGATATATATGAGCACATTCTGGGGTACATCCTGTGAACAATGTCTTTTGTAGATAGATATATATGAGCACATTCTGGGGTACATCCTGTGAACAATGTCTTTTGTAGATAGATATATATGAGCACATTCTGGGGTACATCCTGTGAACAATGTCTTTTGTAGATAGATATATATGAGCACATTCTGGGGTACATCCTGTGAACAATGTCTTTTGTAGATAGATATATATGAGCACATTCTGGGGTGCATCCTGTGAACAATGTCTTTTGCAGATAGATATATATGAGCACATTCTGGGGTACATCCTGTGAACAATGTCTTTTGTAGATAGATATATATATATATATATATATATATATATATATATATATATATATATATATATATATATATATATATATATATATATATATATATATATATATATATAGGCAAATACATATTGCTGCTGTCGGGCAGAAACCTCTTATTTACATATTCTAACTTTTTTCTGTTTTGGCTTTTTTTTGTAAATTAACTCCCTTTTTATTTTGTTGTGCACGTGCGTGCGTGCGTGCGTGCGTGCGTGCGTGCTCTGTATACTGAGCGATGTTTTATTTCAAAGCGTGTTAATCCTTCAGCTCTTTCCGTTCTGCTGCTGCTGTTATTTCTTTTTTTTTTTTTTACATATTCATTCTGGTGACAAATTAATTTGCTATTTTTGTGACTTTCCGGTCGGCACCCACCCATCCTACTTCTCAGCCGAGCATGCCAGTTCCATTGTTGTTCCCTTGTTTGATGATGAGCCTCATCCAAAATCCTCTGGCCTGACGGCAGAGAAAAAACAAAAACCTAAATGGGATGTGGAAGTTTGGAACACACAAAGTCTCTGTCATCTTTAGCTGCTGAAGCTCAGGGCTTTTAGAAGCTGTCTGTCAGAGACTCGCCAGGCAGGCTCCAAACTACGGCCAGAGATAATTATCCCATTTTGGGCGGGAACCCTTTTTGGCATTATGCTATGCTTTAGCTATTGAAAAATAGAAGATCTACAAGCTCATAGCGCGCCACCGAGTGGCGCGCTACGAGCTTCTAGGTCTGCTATTTTTGAAAAATCGAAGAACGACTGGCATAGAAACATAGCTTTTTCAGAAAACTGTCAGGATGTAGAAGACATTTTTAGAATCTGATCTCAGGTCAAAATGGGTTATACAATACCTGAGTAAAGGAAGTACTCTACGATCATACGTAAACCATCATCAGTCTAACAGTATATATAATATCCAACAACAAAATCAATAGTCTGTATACATGTACACTTTATTGGATGCCAGCCGCGTCAACCATGACCTGGCATGTGTCTCTATCAGGGATGTGACCAGATTTGACTGAGAGACTGCCATCGCGCAGATTCCAGCTTTTCACCAGAGGAGAAAAACTATTTTTTTTCCTTTTTTCAAAATGAGTTAATAGCACTGCAGGAGCACATACTAGAGCATGTCTGAAATAAGTGTCAGAGCTGAAATCGACATGTAAATATGAAATAAATGCTTAAACATGTAGCTAGGTGTAATGTTAGAGACCACAGAAGTTTTCTGCCAGACATTACTCTATAAGCCATATCTCCAAAACTGGTGCATGGGTCAAACTGAACAACCAATATGTAAATTTGAATGGCAGTCCTTCAATGGCAGTCCTTCAGTCAAATTTGGTCACATATCATCGTCAAGGGCCCCCCCATTTCAAAATACATGCCAAGGACCCGGTTTGACCGGGGGTAAACGGATGGAGGAACGGATGGTGTCCACTTTCGTTCTGAAAAACGAAAGTTCTGCTGTGGTTGCTCGGCTTGTGGGGGTTTGAGGTTTGAGAAAGTGGTTTATGGTTGAAGAAAAGTTGTTTTGAGTTGCCAGGACTATTGCTAATGATGTTGGGAGTAAAACATGGATTCTTGCATCCCTGAGAGACCTTGAGTAGGCTTTTTGATGGTCTCTGTAGGCCATTTTGTGGACTGTGAGTCCTGATGCCTTAACCCATTTTGGGCGGGAACCCCTTTTAGTGTTAGCATTATGTTATGCTTTAGCTATTGAAAAATAGCAGATCTACAAGCTCATAGCGTGCCACCGAGTGGCGCGCTATGAGCGTGTAGGTCTGCTATTTTTGAAAAATCATGAAAATGTGGCGGAAATCTTTGAATATATATTCTATAACGTTTTTAACTCAAATCTTTGCTTCTGGGGGGTCCCTGGAACAACATATTTTCAGATGGGGGTCGGTGGCCAATTATCATTTTTGGGGTCCTTGACATGAAATATGGAGAACCACTGATACAGAAACATGAGTAGTAAGTAGTAAGTAAGTAGCCTTGCCGAGCCATGAGGCCCATAGGGCAGGAGCCTATCTCCTGTTTCTGTAGCGTGAGGCAGCTTGATGTACAAGTACACCCCCTGGACATGACGCTAGTATGTCGCAGGGACTTACCCCCCAATCCAAACTGAGTGTCAAGCAGGGAGGCACTGGGTCCCATTTTTAGAGTCTTTGGTATGACCCGGCCGGGGATTGAACCCCGACCTCCCAGTCTCAGGGCGGACACTCTAACCACAAGGCCACTGAGCTGGAACATGAGGTATTTCAGAAAACTGTCAGAATTTAGAAGAATTTTTTTTAAATTTCGACGTCAGGCCTAAATGGGTTAAGGCGCCTTTCAAGGACACGCCCTGCTGCCTTCGTGTTCCGCAGCTCGCCGGTGTACCATGCAGGGGCTGAACGTGAAACGGTGACAGTCCGTGTCTGTATTGGGACGCGAGTGTCGAGGAGATTGCACAGTGATTTATTGTAGTAGGCCACCGATTCAGTTGCTGATGAATGGGTGGCAGAAGACAGGTGGGGTCAGGGTGTCTGACTGGGTGGATGTGTTTGAAGTTTCTGAAGTGGATTTGGCGTTTTGGGTTTGGTGTGGGAGGGAGGGAATAGAGTGTCGCACCCCTTTCATGACGACGCTAGGACCAGAAGTGAATTCCTCATTCATTAAATGAATGAGGAATTCACTAAATTCACTACATTCACTACATTTGACTGCCATTGGATTTGTTTTGAATTTTAGTTTTTTCATGTCATATGAAAGCAGGGAATCATAGATTCAAATTGACATATTGGTTGTTCAGTTTGACCCACCAGTTTTGGAGATATGGCTTATAGAGTAATGTCTTGCAGAAAACAGCGAGTTGAGAAAACAGGCTTGAAAGGTTCACTTCTGTGGTCTCTAACATTACACCTATCTACATGTTTAAGCATTTATTTCATCTATGTCGATTTCAGCTCTGACTGCCTGTGCTATACTCATTTTGGGAAAAAAATAAAAATAAAAGTTTTTCTCCTCTGGTGAAAAGCTGGAATTTGCGCAATGGCAGTCTCTCAGTCAAATCTGGTTACATTTTTCCCATAGACATTTAAAAAATGTATTTAAAGCCAACTCGAGTTGTGACAAATCATGACAACAAACACAACATTTTGGGCAGAACAAATAATTTCAAAGAAGAAAAACAACAAAAAAAAGTGTCGTTTTCTTCTTCTTTCTAATTATTTGTTCGGCCCGAAAAATTGTGTTTGTTGTCATGATTTGTCACAACTCGAGTTGTCTTTGTACGACGCTTAAAAGGACTTTAAATAAATACTTTTTGAAATGTCTATGAGGAAAAACCATGAAACATGTTGCTGTCCATGGTCCTGTTTCAGGACCATGGACAGCAACATGTTTCATGGTAACATGTTTCATGGTGTTTCAGGACCATGGACAACAACATGTTTCATAGTGTTTCAGGACCATGGACAGCAACATGTTTCATGGTGTTTCTGGACCATGGACAGCAACATGTTTCATAGTGTTTCAGGACCATGGACAGCAACATGTTTCATAGTGATTCAGGACCATGGACAGCAACATGTTTCATGGTGTTTCAGGACCATGGACAGCAAACATGTTTCATAGTGTTTCAGGACCATGGACAGCAACATGTGTCATGGTGTTTCAGAACCATGGACAGCAACATGTTTCATAGTGTTTCAGGACCATGGACAGCAACATGTTTCATAGTGTTTCAGGACCATGGACAGCAACATGTTTCATGGCGTTTCAGGACCATGGACAGCAACATGTTTCATAGTGTTTCAGGACCATGGACAGCAACATGTTTCATGGTGTTTCAGAACCATGGACAGCAACATGTTTCATGGTGTTTCAGAACCATGGACAGCAACATGTTTCATGGTGTTTCAGGACCATGGACAGCAACATGTGTCATGGTGTTTCAGGACCATGGACAGCAACATGTTTCATGGTGTCTCAGGACTATGGACAGCAACATGTTTCATGGTGTTTCAGGACCATGGACAGCAACATGTTTCATGGTTTTTCAGGACCATGGACAGCAACATGGTGTTAATTTCAGCACCATGGACAGCGTCTGTATTTCATACGCTGACAGACAGACAGACAGACAGACAGACAGACATGTCCTGGCGTGCACACAAACCCCACTTTCTGTGCTTATTGGCCATATTGGTTTTCTTAGGTGTGAAATGTAGGGTTTCACATGGCCTTCGTGCATTCATACATATTCAATAGTTTTTTTGTGTGTTTTTTTTACATTTCTTGCCAGGGCTCCGTATGTGACTCTTTGCTTCTGTGGTGCTTTACGGCTACACTTGCAGGATTTGACGTCCCGGAATTTAAGCCGCTGCTATTCTGCTGTTCCAGCAGACATTTTTAAGTCGCTCCATTTCGTCAGAGTGTCGGCTAAGTGGCCCGTCGGTGAAGAAATTAAGTAGGACCAGGCAACAGAAGTAATTGGACAGAAATAATAGTGTATTTGTTTTTGGCGTTAACTTTTCACACACTCAATACACTTAATACACTTTTTGTTAATACTGCTGATATGCACATTTGTCATTAACCCATTCTGGGCGGGAACCCCTTTTGTTGTTTTAAGCATTATTTAAAACTTCCACTATTGAAAAATAGCAGATCTACAAGCTCATAGCGCGGCACCGAGTGCCGCGCTACGAGCTTGTAGGTCTGCTATTTTTTTTAAATCGTGAAAATGTGGCGCAAACCTTGGAATATTCTTTCAGAGCGACAGATTTGAACTCAAATCTTTGCTTCATACATATTTTGAGATGGGGGTCGGCGGCCAATTACATAACATTTTTGGAGTCCTTGACATGAAATATTTAGAGGCCTAGAAACTTTCAGGATTTAGAAGATTTTTTTTTATTTCGATGTCAGGCCTAAATGGTTTAAAGCAAAGCAAAGCCCCTCGTTCTTAAGCTTCAGCCCTTGAGGATGATTTAACCAGAGGAAACTCACTCACGCTGTTGGATGTACCACTGCGTAGTACAGCGCCTGGCAGCAAGCTGGGTGTACCACTGCGTGGCACAGAGCCTGGATGTACCACGGCGTGGCACAGAGCCTGGATGTACCACGGCGTGGCACAGCGCCTGGATGTACCACTGCGTGGCACAGAGCCTGGATGTACCACGGCGTGGCACAGCGCCTGGATGTACCACAGCGTGGCACAGCGCCTGGATGTACCACAGCGTGGCACAGTGCCTGGATGTACCACAGCGTGGCACAGCGCCTGGATGTACCACAGCGTGGCACAGCGCCTGGATGTACCACAGCGTGGCACAGCGCCTGGCAGCCAGCTGGGCCGTTCTGCAGAGCGCTCTGAAACAGCGCCAGCCTGTTCAGGCTCACTGAGGGGAGTCCGGCAGGTATTATTCAACATTTTCTATTGTTTTTCTCGTCACTGCCCAGTGCCCACACAGAGAGAGAGAGAGAGAGAGAGAGAGAGAGAGAGAGAGAGAGAGAGCCTTTACAAGTTCGGCCTTGTAAATGTCAAAACTCCACAGAGTTAAAGATTCAGCCTCGTGTTCTCCGACTCATTTTAACCCATTTGGACCTGAGAGACAGAAAAACAAAAAATATGTTTCTGTCAGTGGTGCGCCTCAAACTATTTCATGTCAAGGACCCCCAGAATTATATGTAATTGGCCGCGGACCCCCATCTCAAAATATGTTGTTCCAGCCAGGGACACCCCCTGGAAAAATAGCAGATCTACAAGCTCATAGTGCGGCACGAGGTGCTGCGATATGAGCTTGTAGATCTGCTATTTTTCGACAGCTAAAGTTTAAAATAACGTTTAAAGTGGTTAAAAAGCTATAAAGGTGACACATAATGCGTTCCTGTCTTAAATGGGTTAACACGTGGAGAACACGGACGGGCGAGATAAGGTATAGACTCATACATATTATTTCCTCTGGGGCTTTTATTTTTATTTTTATTTTTTTCAGCGGCGCTCAGTGCTGCTGGATAAGCTACCGTTCTGCCTCATTATATCAGAGCTCAGGTGAACTGAAGTCATTCAGATGGTCTAGGAGTCTAGTGTCATTAGTCTGTATGTCAGTGGTTCCCATAGTGGGGTCCGGGGACCCCCAGGGGTCCTTGAGGGAGTTCCAGGGGGTTCCCATAGTGGGGTCCGGGGACCCCCAGGGGTCCTTGAGGGAGTTCCAGGGGGTTCCCATAGTGGGGTCTGAGGACCCCCAGGGGTCCTTGAGGGAGTTCCAGGGGGTTCCCATATAGGGGTCCGGGGACCCCCAGGGGTCCTTGGGGGAGTTCCAGGGGGTTCCCATAGTGGGTCCTTGAGGGAGTTCCAGGGGGTTCCCATAGTGGGGTCCGGGGAACCCCCAGGGGGGTCCTTGAGGGAGTTCCAGGGGGTTCCCATAGTGGGGTCCGGGGACCCCCAGGGGTCCTTGAGGGAGTTCCAGGGGGTTCCCACTCCAGCTAAATGATAGTTTGGAACCAAATGGACCCTTATGGGTCTGTAATTCTGAGTTAAATTAAAGGAGCATTCAGTGATTTGGGTGATTTGGAAAAAAAAAACCCTGGTCTGCCCCGGTAACAAGATGTGCACATGCACGCACTACAGTGGGGGGAGGGGGGGGGACATAGACATATATAAAGGCTAGATGGCTCAAGGCGGATCTTGCTGAGGGGCTATAGTACAGTATGTTCAATGGCAGCTCAAACAAAAATAGTCATAAACTCCCTCAAATCTTGAGGGATTTACAAACGGGTTGGTTTATTACAAACGTTGTCAACGTGGCTATGATTCAGGACCCTTATCTGCTTCATTTAGTTTTTTATATGAATGTCGCATAAAAGTATGCGGACGTCTCTGACGTTTATAACAAACCGTTTATAATAAACTATACACTCTCAGAGTTAACATGTGTACACTCTCAGAGTTAAATTAACATTGATTTTACAATATAAATTGGGGGTTACCCAGAGATAGAAATGCCATTACATGGGGGTCTGTAGACTCATTTGCATGTCAAACTGGGGGTCCTTGAAATGAAACGGGTTGAGAATCCCATCAGCTCAGTCCCGGTACATGCCGAACCCAAGCCGTGCTGCTCATACGCTGAGTTGGCGCTGCCCGGGAGCGAACCCATGACCTTGTGGTCCAAAGGCCAGAGCTCTACCGACTGAGCTACCCAGACACCTACGGGCTGATGTAATGTAACGTGCAGTGATGCATTGTATTGTATATAGGCCTCGTGAATTGTATTGCGTTGTGTCGTGTCGTTTGTCTTGTTTCCTACTGCGTTCCTACCCTGGGGCTGAAGAGGACATTTATTCACTCTTTGAATGGAGAGTCCGTCTGGTGCATTAAGGGACCAGACAGACGGTGTCTTTTATTATATAAACAGTCGTGGAGACAAAGAGCTGACCCAGTGATGCCATATAACACATTAGACCCATGAGAACTGATTCTACAAAATGTCTTCTGAATCCTGACAGTTTTCTGAAAAAAAAACCTATGTTTCTATAATATCAGTGGTTCTCAAACTATTTCATGTCAAGGAGCCCAGAAAATACATGTATTTGGCCGCTGACCCTAATCTGAAAATATGTTGCTCCAGGGAACACCCCCAGACACACAACGTTCGCTGTGAAAGAATATATATTCAAAGATTTGCACACATTTTCATGATTCAAAAAAATATATATTTATATATCAGTTCTACAAGTTCATAGCGCGGCACTCGGAGCTTGTAGATCTGCTATATTTTTCAACAGCTAAAGATTAAACTAATGGTTGAACTGGGTTTTTAAAAGCTAAAGTGTGACGGTCAGATGCGTTCCTGTCCTATAAATGTGATAAAGCCGGGCTGTCTTAGTGTCTTCTCAGAGAAGCAGGCCACCGTCGGCCCGGCGGCTACAGACAGGCAGCAACACGGAGATCACTGTGGTCTCAGAGAAGCAGGCCACCGTCGGCCCGGCGGCTACAGACAGACAGCAGCACAGAGGTCACTGTGGTTTCAGAGAAGCAGGCCACCGTCGGCCCGGCGGCTACAGACGGGCAGCAGCACAGAGATCACTGTGGTCTCAGAGAAGCAGGCCACCGTCGGCCCGGCGGCTACAGACACACAGACAGCAGCACGGATCACTGTGGTCTCAGAGAAGCAGGCCACCGTCGGCCCGGCGGCTACAGACACACAGACAGCAGCACGGATCACTGTGGTCTCAGAGAAGCAGGCCACCGTCGGCCCGGCGGCTACAGACACACAGACAGCAGCACGGATCACTGTGGTCTCAGAGAAGCAGGCCACCGTCGGCCCGGCGGCTACAGACAGGCAGCAGCACAGAGGTCACTGTGGTCTCAGAGAAGCAGGCCACCGTCGGCCCCGCGGCTACAGACAGGCAGACAGCAGCACGGATCACTGTGGTCTCAGAGAAGCAGGCCACCGTCGGCCCGGCGGCTACAGACACACAGACAGCAGCACGGATCACTGTGGTCTCAGAGAAGCAGGCCACCGTCGGCCCGGCGGCTACAGACAGGCAGACAGCAGCACAGAGATCACTGTGGTTTCAGAGAAGCAGGCCACCGTCGGCCCGGCGGCTACAGACACACAGACAGCAGCACAGAGATCACTGTGGTCTCAGAGAAGCAGGCCACCGTCGGCCCGGCGGCTACAGACAGACAGCAGCACAGAGATCACTGTGGTTTCAGAGAAGCAGGCCACCGTCGGCCCGGCGGCTACAGACAGACAGCAGCACAGAGATCACTGGTTTTTGGCAGCAAATTTAAGATTTTAGTTTCAGTCATATAGTCTCTTGAATAGTTTTCATTTAGTTTTAGTCACATTTTAGTCGCCTGGAATGTTTTTAGTGTTAGTCTAGTTTTAGTCGACTAAATATAAGATTTTAGTCGACTAAATCTACAGTTGATTTAGTCGAATATTTGCAGCATGCAACCAAGTATAAAATGACTTATACTGGATCTCTTGTCCACTTTAGTCCCTTCCTAACATTTCAGTCTAGTTTGTATTTGTTGAGGAAATCGACAGTATATTTAGTCTTATAGTTTTAGTCACCATGGGTTAGTTTTCATGTAGTTTCCATTTAGTTTTCGTCAGTGAAAAAAGGTAATCGACGGAACATTTTTGGTCTTAGTTTTAGTCGACGAAAACAACACTGACGGAGATCCCTGCAGTCTAATGGAAGAGTTCTGAATGCATTATCCCCAGTGGTGTTAAAGTAAAATGGTATTTGTACTTTAAAGGAGCATTCAGTGATTTGGGTGATTTGGAAAACCACCCAGTCTGCCCCGGTAACAAAATGTGCACATGCATGCTCTACAGTGGGGGGAAGTGCAACAGGCCAACAGCGTGTGCACCAAGGCCCGCCCCCACTCGTTCATGATTGGAGAAAGGCCCCTCTCATCCTGATTGGATGAAGGCTTTGCCACCCGCCACCAAAACTGAAACTAGGGTTTTTTGACCCCAGGGGCTCACTGGGGACAGGGAGGAACTCCTTATATGGTCAGCACACTCTATAGTAGGGAGGATTATCCAGAAAAAAAGAAAAAACAAGTGATATTTGAATTAAGTCAAATCACTGAATACACCTTTAACTTGAGTATTTCTTTCCAATTTTCAAACATTTCCATTTGATCCAAATGTTGTACTTTGACTCCACAACATCAATGTGAAGACTTAAAGTTATACTATAGTTACTTACTTCATAGATTTGGATTATTATTATTACAAAACATACATTAACCACTTCAGCTCTAAATACATTTTAAGCCACAAAAAAAATCACACCCGTGTGAACTGAGTGGTGCAATTCTCTCTCTCTCTCTCTGTCTCTCATTAGCAGGCAGCAGTGCATCTCTCTCTCTCTCTGTTTCTGGCACAACAGCGCCACTTTTGGTAGTCATTGGTACTCGTGCTCATAGTGACATAGTTAGGTGAACACATAGGTAGGTAGGTGAACACGGACATTGCTGTTCGTTGGAGTAGTTGCACCACTCAAAAAGAAAGCAGCTCTACAGAGCTGCTATTTTCAAAAGATTGTTATACATTCGGCATAATGAGTACATTTATTTTTTCGTACATTGTGATGTCAATACCTTTGTGTCTTAAAGGAGCATTCAGTGATTTGGGTGATTTGGAAAACCACCCAGTCCGCCCCGGTAACAGTGGGGGGGAAGTGCAACAGGCCAACAGCATGTGCACCAAGGCCCGCCCCCACTCGATCATGATTGGAGGAAGGCCCCTCTCATCCTGATTGGATGAAGGCTTTGCCACCCAAAGCCCAAACCGAAACTAGGGTTTTTTTTTTACCCCAGGGGCTTACTGGGGACAGGGAGGAACTCCTTATATGGTCAGCACACTTTTTAGTAGGGAAGATTATCCAAAAAATAAGAAGAAATAAGTGGTGAAGTGAAAGTGAAATCACTGAATATACCTTTAAACCTAGAACTTATCTACTTAATAAATATTGTACTTTTACTCCACATGCAATTATCTGACAACTTTAGTTACTTACAGTACGTACATTTGGATTATTATTTCTCATTATGCGTTTTTACGACCACCCTGCCCTCCTGTTTTTACGACCACCCTGCCCTCCTGTTTTTACGACCACCCTGCCCTCCTGTTTTATAACGCCCAATAACTATCAAAGTGTATGAGGCGTGGGAAGTCGTCCGCTGACATTTACCGACTCAATCAGTAGCATGGCTCGTTTTATTAATGAGCGTGATTAAACTCTCACTGTCATTGAATCGATAGGACATTGGGCAGCAACGCCCAGTCATCTAATAGGACTCATATAGGACTCATTCATTCATCCAATAGGACTCATAGGACTCATTCATTCATCCAATAGGACTCATATAGGACTCATTCATTCATCCAATAGGACTCATATAGGACTCATTCATTCATCCAATAGGACATTGGGCAGCAACGCCCAGTCATCTAATAGGACTCATATAGGACTCATTCATTCATCCAGTCATCCAATAGGACTCATATAGGACTCATTCATTCATCTAATAGGACTCATATAGGACTCATTCATTCATCCAATAGGACTCATATAGGACTCATTCATTCATCCAATAGGACAGCTAGTGCTTTTCAACCCTTTTCATAACCACCATTGGATGAGGTTTAACCTTCCAGACCTTCCAGAACCACCATTGGATGAGGTTTAACCTTCCAGACCCAAAACTAAAGAATATGTCCACATTTTCACGTTGGCAACATTAAGAGAGATAACAGGCAAACGTTGATCAAAATAACAATTATTCTACATTCTCTAGTGTATAGACTTCTTGTAAGTTAAGTAATGCAGATTGTTGCCACGGAAATGGTCGACAGCGTGACGTCAGGCCATGGCGTCACGTCAGCCTATAAAGTATGGCGAGCAGAGTCAGTCAATCAGTCAGTCATGAGTCAGTCAGAAGAAGAAGAAGAAGCAGTAGAAGATCAATAATGTAATATACTACAAGCAATATCAAAAGGAGGTTCCAACGCCTAAGGCAAGATACAGATCCTCTAATCTAAGACCTCCTCAAGGAGTCTCTTACACAGCCCACTGACAGCTCCCTGCTAATACAGGAGATCGTCATTACACAGATGTTTAACAAGGAATAAACATGACATATTGAATGACTATAGCTTTGACCTGATTTGTTTATAGTCATGTATTGTACAGTATTTGCTTTTTACTCCATGTACTGCATGTTGATTTGAACCTATATGGGCCATGCAGTGATGCGTTGGTTTTACACAGACTGTCTTGTGTCACATTTGTTATATTTCTACTCATCTGTAGTTTGTAATATTCCTCAAACCTGTCATAGCGTTGGTGAAACATGTAATATTCCTCAAACCTGTCATAGCGTTGGTGAAACATGTAATATTCCTCAAACCTGTCATAGCGTTGGTGAAACATGTAATATTCCTCAAACCTGTCATAGCGTTGGTGAAACATGTAATATTCCTCAAACCTGTCATAGCGTTGGTGAAACATGTAATATTCCTCAAACCTGTCATAGCGTTGGTGAAACATGTAATATTCCTCAAACCTGTCATAGCGTTGGTGAAACATGTAATATTCCTCAAACCTGTCATAGCGTTGGTGAAACATGCACATGTTCTGGATGAACAAAGCCAGTGCAGTGGAACTATAGTATCTCTCTGTCCTACAAACCTATTTATTCCTTATGGGATTTCTGAAGCCTTTGGGTGCCTCTTCATCACTCCTCTTCATCACTCCTCTTCGTCACTCCTCTTCATCACTCCTCTTCATCACTCCCCTTCATCACTCCTCTTCATCACTCCTCTTCATCACTCCCCTTCATCACTCCTCTTCATCTCTCCTCTTCATCCCTCCCCTTCATCACTCCTCTTCATCACTCCTCTTCATCACTCCTCTTCATCACTCCTCTTCATCTCTCCTCTTCATCCCTCCCCTTCATCACTCCTCTTCATCACTCCTCTTCATCACTCCTCTTCATCACTCCTCTTCATCACTCCCCTTCATCACTCCCCTTCATCACTCCCCTTCATCACTCCCCTTCATCACTCCTCTTCATCACTCCTCTTCATCACTCCCAAGTCGTATCGTTGTCACTGATTTCGAAAATAAACCGGAGATAGGCAACAAAACCCCCTTAACCATGTGTTCTGCTTTGTGATTGGTTGACAGAGGTGTGCGACAGCCCGCTGGTGTCCAATCTGCCGGCATCGTCCTTCGGAAGCTCCTCCCAGTTGTCCAACAGCCATGGGCCAGGCTTCGCTAAACTCAACAGGAGAGAAGGTGAGGGCATGCTGTGTGTGTGTGAGTTTTAAAGTGACTCCAGGGTACTAAAGTGGTTAACGTCAGCCTCAATGTCTGCAGCTCATTCCATGAGACCATGACGCACCTTGAATGTGAGAAAACTACCTGATCGGGTGTGGTAGAGTCTGGGGGGAGTGGCTTATTGTCGGTATCAACCGGTAACACGCTGGAGTCTGTCTCAGTTTCAATGCGCCAGACCCCTGGGAGATGGAGTCTTTCTCCGTTACAATGCACTATAGACCCCTGGGAGATGGAGTCTGTCTCCGTTACGATGCGCTATAGACCCCTGGGAGATGGAGTCTGTCCCCACAACAATGCACTAGACCCCTGGGAGATGGAGTCTGTCCCCGTAACAATGCACTAGACCCCTGGGAGATGGAGTCTGTCTCCGTTACAATGCGCTATAGACCCCTGGGAGATGGAGTCTGTCCCCACAACAATGCACTAGACCCCTGGGAGATGGAGTCTGTCTCCGTTACAATGCGCTATAGACCCCTGGGAGATGGAGTCTGTCCCCACAACAATGCACTAGACCCCTGGGAGATGGAGTCTGTCCCCGTAACAATGCACTAGACCCCTGGGAGATGGAGTCTGTCTCCGTTACAATGCACTATAGACCCCTGGGAGATGGAGTCTGTCTCCGTTGCAATGCACTAGACCCCTGGGATATGGAGTCTGTCTCCGTTACAATGCACTATAGACCCCTGGGAGATGGAGTCTGTCTCCGTTACAATGCACTAGACCCCTGTGAGATGGAGTCTGTCCCTGTTACAATGCACTAGACTAGACCCCTGGGAGATGGAGTCTGTCTCCGTTACAATGCACTATAGACCCCTGGGAGATGGAGCCTGTCCCAGTTACAATGCACTATAGACCCCTGTGAGATGGAGTCTGTCCCCGTAACAATGCACTATAGACCCCTGGGAGCTGGAGTCTGTCCCCGTAACAATGCACTATAGACCCCTGGGAGATGGAGTCTGTCCCCGTAACAATGCACTATAGACCCCTGTGAGATGGAGTCTGTCCCTGTTACAATGCACTAGACTAGACCCCTGGGAGATGGAGTCTGTCTCCGTTACAATGCACTATAGACCCCTGGGAGATGGAGTCTGTCTCCGTTACAATGCACTATAGACCCCTGGCAGATGGAGTCTGTCCCCGTAACAATGCACTAGACCCCTGGGAGATGGAGTCTGTCTCTGTTACAATGCACTATAGACCCCTGGGAGATGGAGTCTGTCCCCGTAACAATGCACTATAGACCCCTGGGAGATGGAGTCTGTCCCCGTAACAATGCACTATAGACCCCTGGGAGATGGAGTCTGTCTCCGTTACAATGCACTATAGACCCCTGGGAGATGGAGTCTGTCCCCGTAACAATGCACTAGACCCCTGGGAGATGGATTGCTGAGGTGGAGCGCCACAACTACCATCAGCTCCCAGTACTTACCGCACGACTTGCCGCACACTGTTGATTTCGTCGACTAATACTATGATGTTCGTCGACTACCTTTTGAAAACTAAGCCATGATGACTAAAACTAAGACTAAATATATTGACAATTTAATCAACACATAAAAGGTACAGGCTTTAGTTCCGACATACTATTGATCTGAAACCTCAATCCCTAACCTAACCATAACCGCAAGCACGGGAGCAGCGCATGTCGGACCATCGCATTTTCGCATTGCATCGCATGTCCCCGGATCTTTGGTGTGTCGGAAAAGCGTGCGCACCCCCACATGAAAACTAGACTAACACTAAAACATTCCAGGTGACTAAAATGTGACTAAAACTAAATGGAAACTACTGGGAGGGAGAGGGAGGTCAGGCCGTGGGCTCGTTCCGAACAGGCCCATAAATTGAAGGTGCGACGCACTCGTCTTCTTCAGTTTAATGCACTCTGTCTGTCTGTCTGTCTGTCTGTCTGTCTGTCTGTCTGTCTGTCTGTCTGTCTGTCTCTGAACCTAATGTCATCATGCTTTATGTAGCATGTGACATGTCAAACTAGGGGGTTTCCATGATGCTGAATCCATTCCAAGCATTAGTTTTGCTAATTGGGCTTAAAACGACGACAATGGCCGTTTTTAGCCCAATTAGTGTTTTTTTTGCAAAACTAGTTTTGCTAATGGTCACATATTATGCCAATTATGAAAATTGCTCAACATATGCAAGTTAGCATCCGGCAGTTTCTAAATGCTGGGGACCCATACTCAACATTTCTAGCATAAAACCTTGGTGTACTCAACATGTCCGGGTTCACAATGGGGCTCTATATGGGCTGGCAATATAGGTATATATATTAAAATATAGGTATAGTATAGGTAAAAGTAATAATCTATGAAAAAGTTAAAATGTGGCTGTTTCTGCCCGACAGCAATACCTCTGCATTTGACTCGATAAAAACTGTAATCTTTGTTCCAATATGGGTGTAAATGAAACGATAATCATGGTTTAACGTTTTAACGTTTGTAAATTATTTCATTCATTCTTTTGTGCTGTACGATTGTACAAGTTGTGTTTCCGTTCCGTCACACAAGAAGACACTGGCAGCGGGTGAAATGTTGTCTAACCCATTCTGGGCGGGAACCCCTTATGGTGTTTTAGAGCATTATGTTATGCTTTAGCTATTGAAAAATAGCAGATCTACAAGCTCATAGCGCGGCACCGAGTGCCGCGCTATGAACTTGTAGGTCTGCTATTTCTGAAAAAAATCGTGAAAATGAATACATATTCTTTCAGAGTGAACGTTTTTAACTCAAATCTTTGCTTCTGGAAGGTCCCTGGAACAACATATTTTCAGATGGGGGTCGGCGGCCAATTACATATATATTTGGTGGGTCCTTGACATGAAATATTGAGAACCACTGATATAGAAAGAAACATGAGGTTTTTCAGAAAATTGTCATGATTTAGAAGACATTTTTTTTACATTTCAACGTCAGGCCAAAATGGTCTAATGGAGAACGGCAGGCGTGGCACCACCTCTCCACTGTGATCCCCTTGTCTATTGGAGAACGGCAGGCGTGGCACCACCTCTCCACTGTGATCCCCTAGTCTAATGGAGAACGGCAGGCGTGGCACCACCTCTCCACTGTGATCCCCTAGTCTAATGGAGAACGGCAGGCGTGGCACCACCTCTCCACTGTGATCCCCTAGTCTAATGGAGAACGGCAGGCGTGGCACCACCTCTCCTCTGTGATCCCCTAGTCTAATGGAGAACGGCAGGCGTGGCACCACCTCTCCTCTGTGATCCCCTAGTCTAATGGAGAACGGCAGGCGTGGCACCACCTCTCCACTGTGATCCCCTAGTCTAATGGAGAACGGCAGGCGTGGCACCACCTCTCCACTGTGATCCCCTAGTCTAATGGAGAACGGCAGGCGTGGCACCACCTCTCCTCTGTGATCCCCTAGTCTAATGGAGAACGGCAGGCATGGCACCACCTCTCCTCTGTGATCCCCTAGTCTAATGGAGAACGGCAGGCGTGGCACCACCTCTCCACTGTGATCCCCTAGTCTAATGGAGAACGGCAGGCGTGGCACCACCTCTCCTCTGTGATCCCCTAGTCTAATGGAGAACGGCAGGCGTGGCACCACCTCTCCACTGTGATCCCCTAGTCTAATGGAGAACGGCAGGCGTGGCACCACCTCTCCACTGTGATCCCCTAGTCTAATGGAGAACGGCAGGCGTGGCACCACCTCTCCACTGTGATCCCCTAGTCTAATGGAGAACGGCAGGCGTGGCACCACCTCTCCACTGTGATCCCCTAGTCTAATGGAGAACGACAGGCGTGGCACCACCTCTCCACTGTGATCCCCTAGTCTAATGGAGAACGGCAGGCGTGGCACCACCTCTCCTCTGTGATCCCCTAGTCTAATGGAGAACGGCAGGCGTGGCACCACCTCTCCACTGTGATCCCCTAGTCTAATGGAGAACGGCAGGCGTGGCACCACCTCTCCACTGTGATCCCCTAGTCTAATGGAGAACGGCAGGCGTGGCACCACCTCTCCTCTGTGATCCCCTAGTCTAATGGAGAACGGCAGGCGTGGCACCACCTCTCCACTGTGATCCCCTAGTCTAATGGAGAACGGCAGGCGTGGCACCACCTCTCCACTGTGATCCCCTTGTCTAATGGAGAACGGCAGGCGTGGCACCACCTCTCCACTGTGATCCCCTAGTCTAATGGAGAACGGCAGGCGTGGCACCACCTCTCCACTGTGATCCCCTAGTCTAATGGAGAACGGCAGGCGTGGCACCACCTCTCCACTGTGATCCCCTAGTCTAATGGAGAACGGCAGGCGTGGCACCACCTCTCCACTGTGATCCCCTAGTCTAATGGAGAACGGCAGGCGTGGCACCACCTCTCCACTGTGATCCCCTAGTCTAATGGAGAACGGCAGGCGTGGCACCACCTCTCCACTGTGATCCCCTAGTCTAATGGAGAACGGCAGGCGTGGCACCACCTCTCCACTGTGATCCCCTAGTCTAATGGAGAACGGCAGGCGTGGCACCACCTCTCCTCTGTGATCCCCTAGTCTAATGGAGAACGGCAGGCGTGGCACCACCTCTCCACTGTGATCCTCGTTCTAATGGAGAACGGCAGGCGTGGCACCACCTCTCCACTGTGATCCCCTAGTCTAATGGAGAACGGCAGGCGTGGCACCACCTCTCCACTGTGATCCCCTAGTCTAATGGAGAACGGCAGGCGTGGCACCACCTCTCCTCTGTGATCCCCTAGTCTAATGGAGAACGGCAGGCGTGGCACCACCTCTCCACTGTGATCCCCTAGTCTAATGGAGAACGGCAGGCGTGGCACCACCTCTCCACTGTGATCCCCTAGTCTAATGGAGAACGGCAGGCGTGGCACCACCTCTCCTCTGTGATCCCCTAGTCTAATGGAGAACGGCAGGCGTGGCACCACCTCTCCACTGTGATCCCCGTTCTAATGGAGAACGGCAGGCGTGGCACCACCTCTCCTCTGTGATCCCCTAGTCTAATGGAGAACGGCAGGCGTGGCACCACCTCTCCTCTGTGATCCCCTAGTCTAATGGAGAACGGCAGGCGTGGCACCACCTCTCCACTGTGATCCCCTAGTCTAATGGAGAACGGCAGGCGTGGCACCACCTCTCCACTGTGATCCCCTAGTCTAATGGAGAACGGCAGGCGTGGCACCACCTCTCCACTGTGATCCCCTAGTCTTATGGAGAACGGCAGGCGTGGCACCACCTCTCCACTGTGATCCCCTAGTCTTATGGAGAACGGCAGGCGTGGCACCACCTCTCCACTGTGATCCCCGTTCTAATGGAGAACGGCAGGCGTGGCACCACCTCTCCACTGTGATCCCCTAGTCTATTGGAGAACGGCAGGCGTGGCACCACCTCTCCACTGTGATCCCCTAGTCTATTGGAGAACGGCAGGCGTGGCACCACCTCTCCACTGTGATCCCCTAGTCTAATGGAGAACGGCAGGCGTGGCACCACCTCTCCACTGTGATCCCCTAGTCTAATGGAGAACGGCAGGCGTGGCACCACCTCTCCACTGTGATCCCCTAGTCTAATGGAGAACGATAGGCGTGACACCACCTCTCCACTGTGATCCCCTAGTCTAATGGAGAACGGCAGGCGTGGCACCACCTCTCCTCTGTGATCCCCTAGTCTAATGGAGAACGGCAGGCGTGGCACCACCTCTCCTCTGTGATCCCCTAGTCTAATGGAGAACGGCAGGCGTGGCACCACCTCTCCTCTGTGATCCCCTAGTCTAATGGAGAACGGCAGGCGTGGCACCACCTCTCCACTGTGATCCCCGTTCTAATGGAGAACGGCAGGCGTGGCACCACCTCTCCACTGTGATCCCCTAGTCTAATGGAGAACGGCAGGCGTGGCACCACCTCTCCACTGTGATCCCCGTTCTAATGGAGAACGGCAGGCGTGGCACCACCTCTCCACTGTGATCCCCTAGTCTAATAGAGAACGGCAGGCATGGCACCACCTCTCCACTGTGATCCCCGTTCTAATGGAGAACGGCAGGCGTGGCACCACCTCTCCCCTGTGATCCCCTAGTCTAATGGAGAACGGCAGGCGTGGCACCACCTCTCCACTGTGATCCCCTAGTCTAATGGAGAACGGCAGGCGTGGCACCACCTCTCCTCTGTGATCCCCTAGTCTAATGGAGAACGGCAGGCATGGCACCACCTCTCCACTGTGATCCCCGTTCTAATGGAGAACGGCAGGCGTGGCACCACCTCTCCACTGTGATCCCCTAGTCTAATGGAGAATGGCAGGCGTGGCACCACCTCTCCACTGTGATCCCCTAGTCTAATGGAGAACGGCAGGCGTGGCACCACCTCTCCACTGTGATCCCCTAGTCTAATAGAGAACGGCAGGCGTGGCACCACCTCTCCACTGTGATCCCCTAGTCTAATAGAGAACGGCAGGCGTGGCACCACCTCTCCACTGTGATCCCCTAGTCT
This sequence comes from Electrona antarctica, assembly GCF_951216825.1. NCBI lineage: Eukaryota > Metazoa > Chordata > Actinopteri > Myctophiformes > Myctophidae > Electrona > Electrona antarctica. Next base: position 7,188,208 of record NC_136806.1, read on the forward strand.
AATGGAGAACGGCAGGCGTGGCACCACCTCTCCACTGTGATCCCCTAGTCTAATAGAGAACGGCAGGCGTGGCACCACCTCTCCACTGTGATCCCCTAGTCTAATGGAGAACGGCAGGCGTGGCACCACCTCTCCACTGTGATCCCCGTTCTAATGGAGAACGGCAGGCGTGGCACCACCTCTCCACTGTGATCCGCTAGTCTAATGGAGAACGGCAGGCGTGGCACCACCTCTCCACTGTGATCCCCTAGTCTAATGGAGAACGGCAGGCGTGGCACCACCTCTCCACTGTGATCCCCTAGTCTAATGGAGAACGGCAGGCGTGGCACCACCTCTCCACTGTGATCCCCTAGTCTAATGGAGAACGGCAGGCGTGGCACCACCTCTCCACTGTGATCCCCTAGTCTAATGGAGAACGGCAGGCGTGGCACCACCTCTCCTCTGTGATCCCCTAGTCTAATGGAGAACGGCAGGCGTGGCACCACCTCTCCACTGTGATCCCCTAGTCTAATGGAGAACGGCAGGCGTGGCACCACCTCTCCACTGTGATCCCCTAGTCTAATGGAGAACGGCAGGCGTGGCACCACCTCTCCACTGTGATCCCCTAGTCTAATGGAGAACGGCAGGCGTGGCACCACCTCTCCACTGTGATCCCCTAGTCTAATGGAGAACGGCAGGCGTGGCACCACCTCTCCACTGTGATCCCCTAGTCTAATGGAGAACGGCAGGCGTGGCACCACCTCTCCTCTGTGATCCCCTAGTCTAATGGAGAACGGCAGGCGTGGCACCACCTCTCCTCTGTGATCCCCTAGTCTAATGGAGAACGGCAGGCGTGGCACCACCTCTCCACTGTGATCCCCTAGTCTAATGGAGAACGGCAGGCGTGGCACCACCTCTCCTCTGTGATCCCCTAGTCTAATGGAGAACGGCAGGCGTGGCACCACCTCTCCACTGTGATCCCCTAGTCTAATGGAGAACGGCAGGCGTGGCACCACCTCTCCACTGTGATCCCCTAGTCTAATGGAGAACGGCAGGCGTGGCACCACCTCTCCTCTGTGATCCCCTAGTCTAATGGAGAACGGCAGGCATGGCACCACCTCTCCACTGTGATCCCCGTTCTAATGGAGAACGGCAGGCGTGGCACCACCTCTCCACTGTGATCCCCTAGTCTAATGGAGAATGGCAGGCGTGGCACCACCTCTCCACTGTGATCCCCTAGTCTAATGGAGAACGGCAGGCGTGGCACCACCTCTCCACTGTGATCCCCTAGTCTAATAGAGAACGGCAGGCGTGGCACCACCTCTCCACTGTGATCCCCTAGTCTAATAGAGAACGGCAGGCGTGGCACCACCTCTCCACTGTGATCCCCTAGTCTAATGGAGAACGGCAGGCGTGGCACCACCTCTCCACTGTGATCCCCTAGTCTAATAGAGAACGGCAGGCGTGGCACCACCTCTCCACTGTGATCCCCTAGTCTAATGGAGAACGGCAGGCGTGGCACCACCTCTCCACTGTGATCCCCGTTCTAATGGAGAACGGCAGGCGTGGCACCACCTCTCCACTGTGATCCGCTAGTCTAATGGAGAACGGCAGGCGTGGCACCACCTCTCCACTGTGATCCCCTAGTCTAATGGAGAACGGCAGGCGTGGCACCACCTCTCCACTGTGATCCCCTAGTCTAATGGAGAACGGCAGGCGTGGCACCACCTCTCCACTGTGATCCCCTAGTCTAATGGAGAACGGCAGGCGTGGCACCACCTCTCCACTGTGATCCCCTAGTCTAATGGAGAACGGCAGGCGTGGCACCACCTCTCCTCTGTGATCCCCTAGTCTAATGGAGAACGGCAGGCGTGGCACCACCTCTCCACTGTGATCCCCTAGTCTAATGGAGAACGGCAGGCGTGGCACCACCTCTCCACTGTGATCCCCTAGTCTAATGGAGAACGGCAGGCGTGGCACCACCTCTCCACTGTGATCCCCTAGTCTAATGGAGAACGGCAGGCGTGGCACCACCTCTCCACTGTGATCCCCTAGTCTAATGGAGAACGGCAGGCGTGGCACCACCTCTCCACTGTGATCCCCTAGTCTAATGGAGAACGGCAGGCGTGGCACCACCTCTCCTCTGTGATCCCCTAGTCTAATGGAGAACGGCAGGCGTGGCACCACCTCTCCTCTGTGATCCCCTAGTCTAATGGAGAACGGCAGGCGTGGCACCACCTCTCCACTGTGATCCCCTAGTCTAATGGAGAACGGCAGGCGTGGCACCACCTCTCCTCTGTGATCCCCTAGTCTAATGGAGAACGGCAGGCGTGGCACCACCTCTCCACTGTGATCCCCTAGTCTAATGGAGAACGGCAGGCGTGGCACCACCTCTCCACTGTGATCCCCTAGTCTAATGGAGAACGGCAGGCGTGGCACCACCTCTCCACTGTGATCCCCTAGTCTAATGGAGAACGGCAGGCGTGGCACCACCTCTCCACTGTGATCCCCTAGTCTAATGGAGAACGGCAGGCGTGGCACCACCTCTCCACTGTGATCCCCTAGTCTAATGGAGAACGGCAGGCGTGGCACCACCTCTCCTCTGTGATCCCCTAGTCTAATGGAGAACGGCAGGCGTGGCACCACCTCTCCACTGTGATCCCCCGCCACGCCGACACGCACTCTAATTCTAACTGGCAGATTTAAATAGCGTTTTCTAACGAGATTGCCTCTCCGGCTACATTAACCTATTAAGACCTGAGGTCGATTTAGAAAAGAAAGGGAAAAGTCTTCTAAATCCTGTTTCTATGTCAGTGGTTGTGGTTCTCAAACATTTTCATGTCAAGGAGCCCCACAAATATATATTATTTGGCCACCGACCCCCCCGGCCGTCTCAAAATGATTTGTTCCAGGGACCCCCCCCCCCCCCCCCCCCCAACCAGAATAAAGTTAAAAACGTTTGCTGTGAAAGAATATGTATTCAAAGATTTGCACACATTTTCACGGTCTACAAGCTTGTATATCTGCTATTTATTTTTAAAATAATGGTCAAAGTGGTTAAAAGCTATAAGGTGACACGGATGCGTCCTCAGGTCTAAATGGGTTAACCCATTTTGGGCGGGAACCCCTTTTGGTGTTCGCATTAGGTTGCTTTAGCTATTGAAAAATAGCAGATCTACAAGCTCATAGCGCGCCACCGAGTGGCGCGCTACGAGCTTGTAGGTCTGCTATTTTTAAAAAATCGAAGAACGACTGACATAGAAACATAGCTTTTTCAGAAAACTGTCAGGATGTAGAAGATATTTATAGAATCTGATCTCAGGTCAAAGGATATGAACCTGGTGGACAACACACTCCCAGCTGTTTACTGAACCCATCTAGACCTGAGGACCATTCTACAAAATGTCTTCTAAATCCTGCCAGTTTTCTGAAAAACCTCATGTTTATGTCAGTGGTTCTCAAACTATTTCATGTCAAGGACCCCAAAAAATATATGTATTTGGCCGCCGACCCCCAACTGAAAATATGTTGTTCCAGGGACCCCCCCCCCCCCCAGAAGCAAAGATTTGAGTTAAAAACGTTTGCTCTGAAAGATTTGCGCCACATATTTATGATTTTTCAAAGTGCCGCATGCACTACGAGCTTGTAGATCCCTCTGCATCAGTCCCTCTTGTTTCTCTATGTTATTCCTGTTCTATTCCACACATTCCCTCTGCATCAGTCCCTCTTGTTTCTCTATGTTATTCCTGTTCTATTCCACACATTCCCTCTGCATCAGTCCCTCTTGTTTCTCTATGTTATTCCAGTTCTATTCCACACATTCCCTCTGCATCAGTCCCTCTTGTTTCTCTATGTTATTCCTGTTCTATTCCACACATTCCCTCTGCATCAGTCTTCTTGTTTCTCTATGTTATTCCTGTTCTATTCCACACATTCCCTCTCCATCAGTCCCTCTTGTTTCTCTATGTTATTCCTGTTCTATTGCACACATTCCCTCTGCATCAGTCCCTCTTGTTTCTCTATGTTATTCCTGTTCTATTCCACACATTCCCTCTGCATCAGTCCCTCTTGTTGCTCTATGTTATTCCTGTTCTATTATAATAATAATAATAACTTTATTTATATAGCACTTTTCTGGACGGAGTCACAAAGTGCTGTACAACACAATCAATAAAATCAGGAAAATCAAACAAAATTAGATAGATGCAACATAGCAAATCAACAACTTACAGTCAGCTGGCCAACAGTAGAAAGCATATTTAAAGATGCAATATATAAAAATAAAATAAAAAAAACAACAATGTAATACCGACAAAGTTCAGTGAAAAAACATTTAACGGGGCAGGGGGGGGGGGATGCTTTTCTGAACAAATAAGTTTTGAGAAGAGATTTAAAAGATGCAATGGTATCTGCTTGTCGGATGGATTTGGGAAGGGTATTCCACATTTTAGGGGCACGGATGGAGAAGGCTCGTTCTCCCTTGTTTACACGATGGAATTTCTCGGGAACCTTTAGGAGAGCCCCGTCTGAAGACCTAAGGGTGCGGGGAGGGTTATAGGGGTGTAGGAGATCAGCAAGATATTGGGGTGCCTGGCCCATTTGTACCTTAAATGTTAATAAAAGGATTTTAAAGTCGATTCTAAAAGCAACAGGAAGCCAGTGAAGTGTAGCCAGGACCGGAGTGATGTGGTCCCGTCTCCTGGTGTTTGTCAGGAGTCTGGCGGCAGCATTTTGGACAAGTTGTAAGAGGGAAATTGATTAATGGGTCAGGCCTGTGTACAGTGCATTACAATAGTCTAAGCGTGATGCAGGGCTGGACTGGCCACAGGACGTACCGGGCATATTCCCGGTGGGCCGCGACCGTAGGGGGCCGCCATGATTACAAAAAGGCCAGGAAAGGTCCGGGCGTGCTGCCATTCTGCCAGTGCCATCATGATAATTTCACTGTACCTGTATCAGTGAGTGACAAATAAACCCTTGGCCCCTTGTCTGTTGGTTTGTATCATTTATGTTGTTCTGTAAAAGTGGTGGTATTAGGGCTTGTTTGTTTGTGTGTGCCTCGACGGAGTGGGCGGTAGAGTTTCTGCTATCTGCCTGCTGGTTGTGGTGGTCCGGTCTGGGCCAAATTCACGCGAAAATGACCGGTCCATCATTTTTGTCCCAGTCCAGCCCTGGCGTGATGTGATGAATGCATGGATAACTTTTTCTAGGTCGGGAACTGTTAAAAATGGCTTGATTTTAGCTATGCTTCTTAATTGGAAGAAGCACGCTTGCACAAGTTTTTTTTATTTGGATGTCAAAGCTAAGACCTGAGTCAATGAAACCCCCAAGGTTTTTGGCTACCGGTGTGATGTTCATAGCCATGTCTGCTAGGCTGTTTTTTAGAATGTCGGTGTCGCTTGGCGGGCCAAAGAGAACTATTTCGGTTTTATTTGCGTTGAGCTGGAGAATATTTTGGGACATCCAACTATTTATGTCCAGGAGGCATGCCTTAAGGGCGACTAGACTGTCAGGGGAAGGGGACTTTATGGGGACATATATTTGTCCACACATTCCCTCTGCATCAGTCGCTCTTGTTTCTCTATGTTATTCCTGTTCTATTCCACACATTCCCTCTCCATCAGTCCCTCTTGTTTCTCTATGTTATTCTTGTTCTATTCCACACATTACCTCTGCATCAGTCCCTCTTGTTTCTCTATGTTATTCCTGTTCTATTCCACACATTCCCTCTCCATCAGTCCCTCTTGTTTCTCTATGTTATTCTTGTTCTATTCCACACATTACCTCTGCATCAGTCCCTCTTGTTTCTCTATGTTATTCCTGTTCTATTCCACACATTCCCTCTGCATCAGTCCCTCTTGTTTCTCTATGTTATTCCTGTTCTATTCCACACATTCCCTCTCCATCAGTCCCTCTTGTTTCTCTATGTTATTCTTGTTCTATTCCACACATTACCTCTGCATCAGTCCCTCTTGTTTCTCTATGTTATTCCTGTTCTATTCCACACATTCCCTCTGCATCAGTCCCTCTTGTTTCTCTATGTTATTCCTGTTCTATTCCACACATTCCCTCTCCATCAGTCCCTCTTGTTTCTGTTCCCCCTTTTCTCTCTCTCTCTCTCTCTCCCTTTATTCTTTTTTTTTCTCCAATCTGCCGTCCTTTCATCTCATGTCTCCCTCCCTCTCTTTATCTTGCTGTTAATTTCCCTGTCTCTCTTGTAGTCATTAGTTCAAAACATTGTGCCCGGGAGAGAGAGACAGCTTCGGTCCATCTGCGAGCCAAATGTTAATAGCCAACTTCGACCTTTTTAAATGGTTTCTTTTTATTCGGCAGGTCACCCCAAAGACACAGAAACGGGCTCGGAAAGTGACGCGTCACCTCTGTAATTGCTTTCTGAAAGATTACAGTGGAAAGTGGACTTATATGCACTTTAATTGGCCCGAAGCTGCTAGTTTGAATGAACTGTGTGAGAGCCGCCCGCTAATCCGGTATTGACCGAAGGTTTTTGTGTCATTCTGTGTAGCTTCTGCATAGGTGCTTTAACCCATTTTGGGCGGGAACCCCTTTTGGTAAAGGTAAAGGTAATTGGGGACCAAGTGTAGAACCCCCGGGACATCCCGATCAATGCAGTATATACGGTTTAAGTGATATTTAATCACTAAAACCAGGCCAGGCCAGGAAAATCAAATGCCATAATTAAAAGTGATTTTAAGAATCGGCCTCAGACCTCGTCCTTTTATGCTTTTGGAGGCCAACTAACGGCAGGCAGGCAGGCAGGCAGACAGACAGACAGACAGACAGACAGACAGACAGACAGACAGACAGACGTGGTTGATGTAAACCAAAGTGACAGCCATGGCAGAACCCATTCCCTGTGACCATCACACGTCAACTCACTTTTATTTCAATTATGTCTGACATGGTGGACGGACGGACGGACGGATAGACCGTAGACGCGTTAAAACCTTTTCTCACACACCTGTGATCTGATCTGCTGAAGATGATGAGTGTCTGCCTGTCACTGTGTCACTTCAGTGTTTCTCTCTCTGTCTCTCTCTCTCTCTCTCTCTCTCTCTCTGTCTCTCTCTGTCTCTCTCTCACTGTCTCTCTCTGTCTCTCTCTCTCTCTCTCTCTCTCTCTCTCTCTCTCTCTGTCTCTCTCTCACTCTGTGCTACTTCACCAGTGGAGGAAAGTAAACAAGTACATTTACTGTACTGTACTTAAGTAAAAATGTGACCAGGTCTAGCAAAATGGTCCTCATCTCGCCTATAATGAAAAGGCAGAAAATCTAAAATAAACTTGATTTTTGTTGTTGTTGTGATTTTCGTTTTTTTTTCATATTAACACAGCTTGAATGTTGAAGAAGGTTTTCATTCCAACATATTATTGATTTGGGCAAATTAAATGTATACATTTATAAATCAAAGTAGGCTAGCCAGCTCTAGGTGTTGAAATGTTGTGAACATTCAAAGTGGATTTTCTCAGTTTTGGGTAAAACGGCACAATCATTTTAAAATCGTCATATCTCCTTCAAATATTTTCCAATTTCAATGAAAGCTTACATTCTGTACTTTAATAATCTGTAAAAAACTGAAAAATTACTCGGTCGAGATGAGGGCCTATTTGCCAGACCCGGTCACAAATGAGAGACTGCCATTGGATTTTTTTTTTAATTTTCGTTTTTTTCATGTCATAATATTATTTTAGAATTATTTTCCCCTGCTTTCATATTATGAAAGCAGGGGAAAATAATTCTCCTCTGGTGAAAAGCTGGAATTTGCGCGATGGCAGTCTCTCAGTCAAATCTGGTCACAAATGTTCAGGTATTTGTACTTGTGCTTGAGTATTAATTTCCAATCTCCAACATTTTTACTTCTACTACATCTCGGATCCAAATGTTGCACTTTTATTCCACTATACATTCATTTGAAAACTTTAGTTACTACTAGGTACTTTGTGGATTTTGATTATCATTCCAAAACTGTATATTTAACCACTTCAACCATATATATTTAACCACTTCAACCCTATATATTTAACCACTTCAACCCTATATATTTAACCACTTCAACCCTATATATTTAACCACTTCAACCATATATATTTAACCACTTCAACCCTATATATTTAACCACTTCAACCCTATATATTTAACCACTTCAACCCTATATATTTAACCACTTCAACCATATATATTTAACCACTTCAACCCTATATATTTAACCACTTCAACCCTATATATTTAACCACTTCAACCATATATATTTAACCACTTCAACCCTATATATTTAACCACTTCAACCCTATATATTTAACCACTTCAACCCTATATATTTAACCACTTCAACCCTATATATTTAACCACTTCAACCCTATATATTTAACCACTTCAACCCTATATATTTCCGCCATTTACAAGCTCACAATGTGTCACGATGCAACACATTGTGAGCTTGTAGATCTATACCGTTTTCAAAATATCATTTTGCATTTTGAAAACTTGAAATGCGGGACTTTCTGAACGTTTGGCACTTCAAGTACATCTTGGATTCCGATATTTTACTTGTAACAGCGTACAGGGGCGACTGTGGCTCAAGAGGTAGAGCAGGTCGTCCAATGATCCATGGGTCGGCGGTTCGAATCCCGGCTCCTCCTGTCTACATGTCGAAGTGTCCTTGGGCAAGACACTGAACCCCAAATTGCTCCCGATGTGCTGGTTGGTGCCTTGCATGGCTTCCGCCGCAATCGGTGTATGAATGTGTGTGTGAATGGGTGAATGTAATGCACAATCTATGTATAGCGCCTTGGATAAAGGCGCTATATAAATGCACCATTTACTGGTATTTCAGCCTAATGATAATGTTACTTAAGTAAAACAATTGAGTATTTTTTTTCCCACCACTGCTCTCTGTGTGCACTGTGTCAGTGGGTGCACATAAATCCCTGAATGGAAACACCTAATAATGTGAATAAGTCTTCACTTCACAAAGAATCACACCTGTGTGAAGTGAGGGGCGCTCTTATCATTATACATCATCATACATCATCTCATGAACAACTGAATGTATGTGATTGGTTAGCCGATTTGCTCGTCTACATATGATGTACATGTTCCCTTCATTTGACATTTTATCAGTGGATGGAAATGGGGGAAAATGCGCTTTTCTTTTTTTGTATTTCTGAAAATGTCTGTTTTCAAAAAGGCGTGTCTGTTCAGTCTCTCTCTCTCTGTCTGTTTTCCACTATTGTATAATATTTTGTACCCCCTCCCTAGGCTCCCTCCAGAGTCTAACTCCTATAATTAGAAGGGGAACAAAAGGTCTCTGCCCTCTGCCTCCGTGCCGTTAGGGGGTCACGTACGTCTGCTTGTCAAGAACACATTAGCCTTGGCGTCGTGCTGCTGCTGCTGCTGCCAGCTGCACCTCCCCACAGACCTGTTCTATTTATGGCATAGGGCCTCTCCTGGCCGGAGCCACCGGGGGAAAGTATAGACACAGCTGCAGGACATGAGACTAATTAATTAGAGGGACAGAGATTAGCCTGGGCAGCATTCCATTTCGTGTTTATGATCCGGTCGGGTGCGGATGGTAACTTTCGTCATGTTGTAGTCAATGATTGGTTGTAGCCAGGTGATTTGTCACCTGGCAGGAATCGACATGGCGGAATGAGTAAGGGTACTTTCTTGTTCCGCCTTGTTGGTTTCCACCTGCCTGATCTACAAATCAAACCAGTGACTACAATATGACGTAAATTACCATCCGCTCCAGACCGGTTTCACACGGCGATTTTGGAACACAGACCAGGCTTTCCTCTGAGGTGGAAAGACTGGTGACGCAAGGTTAGACAGAGATAGAGAGGTGCGTGTGTGCGTGTGTGCGTGCGTGCGTGCGTGTGTGTGCGTGCCTACCATTGAGATAGGTTACTATTTTGTCTTGGGGAGGCAGTAACTTAACACAATCTATGCCAAACTGAAGATATCTTGTGTTTAGAGCTTAAAACCCTCCTGTGCCAATCACGAGAATCTCTTGTTTCTTTGATTTCTATTTTAGAATTAATAATATTATATTTACTGGTCACTTCTCCGTCGCTTGGCAATGCTTGCTTCCACGTTGTGACATCAAAAACTCTGTTCACATAATAGCCTACATTACACGCACAATCTTTAGCAGCGCTTTTCTCAGAATTGGGGCTCCGATTGAATTGATATGAGGTGAGGGACGATGTAAGGAGCTCAATAAAAATGTGCGCGACCTTGGAGTTCTGATATTAGGGATATGGACCTTGGAGTTCTGATGATATGATATGATATAGTACTTTATTGTCCGTTTGCACTGAAATCCCATATTAGGGATATGGACCTTGGAGTTATTGCGAATGCAATGATCCATTACTATGTAACCCAGGCAGAACATACACAAAACAAAACATATAGAAAAAACACACGTGCGCGAGCGAGCGCGTGCACACACACACACACACACACACACACACACACACACACACACACACACACACACACACACACACACACACACACAGTAGAAAACTTAAAAAAATAACAAAAAACAAAACAAAAAAAATAACTTAAAAAAAAAGTATACGTAATTTATTCTAATTGTTGTTTTTGCAATTTACGAGCTGCGTTCGCTTCCCGCGTTCGCGCGTCTTACTTGTGATATTAGGGATATGGACCTTGGAGTTATGATATTCGGGATAAGGAGTAGCCGACGAGATACATTCATGTTTTATCGTTTGTTGTGCAATTTAATATAACGACGCGCACCGGAGTCAGCACGCAAGATGGGCCGGGCGTAGCGATTTATGGATCCATAAAACGCACGCGGAAATATGGACTTCAGTTGCGCAAGATCCTTAAGTGTCCCTAAGTGTCACATTATGAACGAGCGCTGTATTATTGATATGTGTAATTCAGATAGCATGATGATAGCATTTTCTTTTTTCAGACAGTTGCGAGGTTGATTTGTATTTTTCATTATAGTTCCAGCGCTTTCAAAATAATACGGTCTGTGCTTACATCGTAGCTCAGGCTTATAGACAATCCTGGGGTGAACCGCCTGTCTCAGCCAGCATACAGTACTGTATACTGTGGTGTCGGCTAAATGCATGGATTGTAAATATTTGAATCTCCTGCCGAGTTACTTAATTGATAGATTTAAATAAAGGACATACACACACACAAGCATGCACGCACACACGTACGCACAAACACGCGCACGCACGCACGCATGCACGCAGGGAAGGGGTGAGCACCCTCCTTCTTTTGAATCTGTCTTCCATCTGGTGTTTGGGCTCCGAGGCGACGCTTTGGCCTGAGTCAGCATATGTGTACTGTAGCTTACCCACGCACGCACGCACGCACGCACGCACGCACGCACGCACGCACGCACGCACGCACGCACGCACGCACACACGGCGCACAGAGATGGAGGCAGAATCTCTCCTTTCCCTGCTGCATGTGGTTCACAGTGTCTTCTCTTCATCTCGTGGAGACAGACGGCCCTATATCTTCCGTTAGCCTGGGACTCTGACAGGCGGCCCTATATCTTCCGTTAGCCTCATGGGACTCTGGGAAGGCTTACCCATTTTCGGGTTTATGATCCGGTCGGGAGCGGATGGTAACTTAACACGTCATGCTGTACAGTCACTGATTTGTAGTCATCGTGCCGGAACCCAGATACCGGAATCGGAAGTACCCCAAATGCCCCGCGATCAAGGCCCTCATACTTTAACCCATTCTGTACGGGAACCCCTTTTGGTGATTTAAACATTATGTTATAATTTAGCTATTGAAAAATAGCAGATCTACAAGCTCATAGCGTGCCACCGAGTGGCGCGCTATGAGCTTGTAGGTCTGCTATTTTTGAAAAATCGTGAAAATATTTATTTCAGAAAACTGGAGGATTTAGAAGATTTTTTTTTAATTTTGAGGTCAGGTCTAAATGGGTTAAGGGCCTAGTGCCCAATAAAAGCCTTGATGCATTTCTTCAAGTACTCATTCATTCATTCATCCATTCATCCATTCATCCATTCATTCATTCATCCATCCATCCATCCATCCATCCATCCATCCATCCATCCATCCATCCATCCATTCATCCATCCATCCATCCATCCATCCATCCATCCATTCATTCATTCATTCATCCATTCATCCATTCATTCATTTATTAATTCAAGTTTTATTCTCGAAATTAGTAATCAATGAGTAATCAAACTCATTTTCAGTGTCGTCGAGTAATACAATATCATATAAAAAACATCACAATACATCAGAAGATCAGGAAAAGGGAAACAAAAGGTATCCATGTGAATTACATATAGTTTACAAATAGAAGCTAAGACAACATTTTCAAAACGATCTAAAAACAGTTCCATATTGTGGGAGTCTGTATGCTCACCAAGGTTTTAAAACGACTCAAGGGTACCAATGTGGTCAATTTTAATGTAGTTTGCAGGTAATTCGATGTATTAGGACCACAGAAGCTACAGTAAAAGCTGATCTACCAATTTCAGACTTAACTTTTGGTACCTTGAAATTATTGGAATAGTTGCTTTGTATCCGTGTTGTATTCCAACTCGTAGCGACTGTAGATGAGACTAAAAACAAACGGGGGGGGGGGGACCAAAACAAACCGCCCCCGAAAGATCCGGAAAGCACAAACAGGAATAAGATTTCTTTTAGATGTTACCATCCTGATGATTGGCCCAGTGCGTCTGTTCTTTTAGATGTTACCATACTGATGATTGGCCCAGTGCGTCTGTTCTTTTAGATGTTACCATCCTGATGATTGGCCCAGTGCGTCTGTTCTTTTAGATGTTACCATCCTGATGATTGGCCCAGTGCGTCTGTTCTTTTAGATGTTACCATCCTGATGATTGGCCCAGTGTGTCTGTTCTTTTAGATGTTACCATCCTGATGATTGGCCCAGTGCGTCTGTTCTTTTAGATGTTACCATCCTGATGATTGGCCCAGTGCGTCTGTTCTTTTAGATGTTACCATCCTGATGATTGGCCCAGTGCGTCTGTTCTTTTAGATGTTACCATCCTGATGATTGGCCCAGTGCGTCTGTTCTTTTAGATGTTACCATCCTGATGATTGGCCCAGTGCGTCTGTTCTTTTAGATGTTACCATCCTGATGATTGAGTGCGTCTGCAGCAATGCACTTTTCAAGTTCAACGGTCAATACCTTCAAAACTAAATGAGATATCCACAAGCCGTGTGCAGTATGTCCGTACTAGCCTGGGGTCTACCTATGCTTCCTATGGCATAGGCAGCTCCCTGGGGTCCACCCATAGGGTCCACCTATGCTTCCTATGGCATAGGCAGCTCCCGGCAGGATCTGACAGGAGAATCTAGACACAGCTGTGCGAGATTAGACTAATTAATTAGAGCGACAGAGAGAGAGAGGAGTGTGTGTGTGTACCGGTGTACGTGTGTGCGTCAATTTAACAAAGGTGCAGACGATCAGAAATCAGCAGAGAGTGATCAACGTTTGCGCTACTCTATGCCGAATTGAAGTAGACTTTTTTTTTCTCCCTGGAAATAAAAACGTCTGGGTTTCCGAGGCTATGTCCGTACTGATAACCTTGGTCCAATAATGACTCCACAGCCTATTTAATAGTAATCGGACCCATACAGTTTAGTTTTTTTCTATCTTTTCTATTTAGACTTCCAGTTATTAGCCAGAATGTAAAGTTCTGTAGCGCCACCACCTGTCCGTCAGAAACAGCTAACTCTCACACGCACGCACGCACGCACGCACGCACGCACGCACGCACGCACACACACGCACGCACACACGCACACACCGACAGCAGAGATATATTTGCTTTAGTTGGTGGAAGGATTTCCAACCCTGTTGCCACGTTTGTAAAATGTAGCTGTTATTATAGCCGTGTGGTTTCTGAGAGCCAGACAAATCAGATACTTGTTGGTTTCTGAGAGCCAGACAAATCAGATACTTGTTGGTTTCTGAGAGCCAGACAAATCAGATACTTGTTGGTTTCTGAGAGCCAGACAAATCAGATACTTGTTGGTTTCTGAGAGCCAGACAAATCAGATACTTGTTGGTTTCTGAGAGCCAGACACATCAGATACTTGTTGGTTTCTGAGAGCCAGACACATCAGATACTTGTTGGTTTCTGAGAGCCAGACACATCAGATACTTGTTGGTTTCTGAGAGCCAGACACATCAGATACTTGTTGTATGGTTTCTGAGAGCCAGACACATCAGATACTTGTTGGTTTCTGAGAGCCAGACACATCAGATACTTGTTGGTTTCTGAGAGCCAGACACATCAGATACGTGTTGTATGGTTTCTGAGAGCCAGACACATCAGATACTTGTTGTATGGTTTCTGAGAGCCAGACACATCAGATACGTGTTGTATGGTTTCTGAGAGCCAGACACATCAGATACTTGTTGTATGGTTTCTGAGAGCCAGACACATCAGATACTTGTTGTATGGTTTCTGAGAGCCAGACACATCAGATACTTGTTGGTTTCTGAGAGCCAGACACATCAGATACTTGTTGTATGGTTTCTGAGAGCCAGACACATCAGATACTTGTTGTATGGTTTCTGAGAGCCAGACACATCAGATACGTGTTGTATGGTTTCTGAGAGCCAGACACATCAGATACTTGTTGTATGGTTTCTGAGAGCCAGACACATCAGATACTTGTTGTATGGTTTCTGAGAGCCAGACACATCAGATACTTGTTGGTTTCTGAGAGCCAGACACATCAGATACCTGTTGTATGGTTTCTGAGAGCCAGACAAATCAGATACTTGTTGGTTTCTGAGAGCCAGACACATCAGATACTTGTTGGTTTCTGAGAGCCAGACACATCAGATACTTGTTGGTTTCTGAGAGCCAGACACATCAGATACCTGTTGTATGGTTTCTGAGAGCCAGACACATCAGATACTGGTTGGGCAGAAAGAGAGCCAGACACATCAGATACTTGTTGGTTTCTGAGAGCCAGACACATCAGATACTTGTTGGTTTCTGAGAGCCAGACACATCAGATACTTGTTGTATGGTTTCTGAGAGCCAGACACATCAGATACTTGTTGTATGGTTTCTGAGAGCCAGACACATCAGATACTTGTTGTATGGTTTCTGAGAGCCAGACACATCAGATACTTGTTGTATGGTTTCTGAGAGCCAGACACATCAGATACCTGTTGTATGGTTTCTGAGAGCCAGACACATCAGATACTTGTTGTATGGTTTCTGAGAGCCAGACACATCAGATACGTGTTGGGCAGAAAGAGGGAGAAAGAAAGAACATGATGAATAAATCATACAGTCAGGTTTCAAAGCTGCTTCAGCCTTAAATATAAATAAATGGCCTAATCAATACAGTATACAATTCAACATGCAAGCCTCTCCACGGCAACAGAAATAAGTGCTATGACAATCGATGGACAATCAAATTAAATTCACTCAACTATAGTATAGGCCCACAGGGGTGTTCATGAACAGCATCACAACAACACATGCACAGAAACGGTGGTGCGGTGGCAGGCCGGCCTGCCGCCGCAAGTGTTTCAAATCAGAATCATGGTGATGCAATATATATCTCTGTCTCTGTATCTCTGTCTTTCTCCATCTTTGTTTCTGTCTCTTCCTCTCTACAGTATATCTGTCTTCCTCAGTTATTTGTGTTTCAAGCCCAAAGGGCTGAAAGGCAGCGTATTCTTTCTCTGTCTGTTTGTTTACTTGGTTCTTCTCCTCAGGTTTTCACAAATTCCCACGACGTCCTTGAAAGTTTCAGAGACATGAAACTTTCAGAAATCGTAGATATTATGTATGTCCAAACAGATCGGATACAAAGATAAGGCCATTATCTGGAATGCATGAGACACATGCTCATCTCCACCATCCTTTGTAGTGACACGCACACACGCACGCACGCACGCACGCACGCACGCACGCACACACGCAGGCACGCACACACACGGTATGGGATAGGGGAAAACAAATGGGCACTGGCATAATGACTAAATTGGAAGAGAGGAGATGAAAGATAAGATGGGGAAACAAAATAATTGGGTTGAACAACATTTTTACACATCCTTTTGAGGATGCACTCAGAATTACTGATGCATGGTATCTTGTACTTCCTCTCAGAATGTCTGTCTGTGTGAGAGTGTGAAAAGATACCAAAGATCTGCATGACTTAGTTTACAAGAAGTTCAACACAATTTGAAAACATAGAAGAATTGTTATTTTTCCTGATATCGCTGCTATGCTACCACATCTATGCAGCATAGAATTGTGGACAACATGTTATCCAATGTTCCGGGTCCGAGAGGCCTAAATGGTGGTCCGTGGCTCAAATGCTGAATAAGCAACGGACCATGATATGAAAAGGGTGGGAAGCCACGAGGCGCAGACGTTGGTCCGACGTGCAACAGTCCGACACATGCGTGGCCAGTTAACACCCCGAGCTGCATAAACAGAGGTCTCCGTCCTATCAAATGGTAACGCCCAGCGCTCAGGGCGGAGATTAACACTTAGCCCGTAACATTTATTGAAAAATTAGGATCTAATTCACGCCAGCATTTTTCCCAGTTGAGCTCTTATTTTGAAAAGCCACATTTCCAGACTATACCGGACGTGAACATAACCTAGTAAGTGGAACGGGTCCTGGACAGGCCTTGTTTACAAGATGGGTCTATGCCGGGGCACTGGAGAGCTCCACATCGTCGGCTCTGTGCCGTCAAAGAAACGTTGTTTTTGACCAAAAATGCCATCTGGGACAAGGAATAGGAGATACAGGCGATTGAAAGAAACAGATAGAATGGATTATTATGGCGAGGACGATCTAAGATGGGCGATCCATAGTCATGACAACAACAGATCCCGATGCTACCGCAAGTAGCATTATGGCTTGATCGATCGAAAGCGCTATAAAAGCGCAATTGCCATTGATCTACGGCAATGGCGTTAAGCGTAGTATCAAAAAATAGGCTTTAAGTGACTTAGATGTACGGCACGCACGCATGCACGCAAACTTGAACTTGTTGATCAACTTTTGCTTGTAACAGAGTATTTCTACCGTACTCAAAAGTCTGTCTGTCTGTCTGTCTGTCTGTCTGTCTGTCTGTCTGTCTGTCTGTCTGTCTGTCTGTCTGTCTGTCTGTCTGTCTGTCTGTCTCCAGGCGCCGGGGGCTGGTCACCTCTGACCTCAGACCGCTACCAGTGGTTGGAGGTGGACCTGGGTGGGCGGACCCGGATCAGCGCCGTCGCCACGCAGGGTCGCTACGGAAGCTCCGATTGGCTGACGGAATACCTGCTGATGTTCAGCGACACGGGACACAACTGGAGGCAATACCGGCAGGAAGACAGCGTAGGGGTGAGTTCAGGGTGCTGTTCCTTTATGGTACCAGCAGGGGGGCGCTGTTCATTTATCAACAGGAAGACGGCGTAGGGGTGAGTTCAGGGTGCTGTTCCTTTATGGTACCAGCAGGGGGGCGCTGTTCATTTATCAACAGGAAGACAGCGTAGGGGTGAGTTCAGAGTGCTGTTCCTTTATAGTACCAGCAGGGGGGCGCTGTTCATTTATCAACAGGAAGACAGCGTAGGGGTGAGTTCAGGGTGCTGTTCCTTTATGGTACCAGCAGGGGGGCGCTGTTCATTTATCAACAGGAAGACAGCGTAGGGGTGAGTTCAGAGTGCTGTTCCTTTATGGTACCAGCAGGGGGGGCGCTGTTCATTTATCAACAGGATGACAGCGTAGGGGTGAGTTCAGAGTGCTGTTCCTTTATAGTACCAGCAGGGGGGCGCTGTTCATTTATCAACAGGAAGACAGCGTAGGGGTGAGTTCAGAGTGCTGTTCCTTTATAGTACCAGCAGGGGGCGTTGTTCATTTATCAACAGGAAGACAGCTGAGTTCAGAGTGCTGTTCCTTTATGGTACCAGCAGGGGGCGTGGTTCATTTATCAACAGGACGACAGCGTAGGGGTGAGTTCATACATGAAATGCCATTGACAATGAAGGGAAAATGTAGGTCATCTTGTGCCCACATGTCTCATATTTGCCATTGACAATGAATTGTCCAATGTCCGCCAAATATGACGTATATTTGTAGCAAATATATATAGAAGTATTTCAGCAGTGGGATCATTATATATTTCTGGTGCGTATAGAAGTATTTCATACAGTGGGATCATTATATATTTCTGGGGATTGAGTTTTATTTTTATATTTTATATGTCTGTTTAATACTTGCCCCTGGGCTACTGTTACAAAAACCTGAATAAAAATATTTTGAAAGGAATCATTGGAATACGCTCAGGCTCTCCTTCAGTCTCTTGAGCAGGCCTCCAACTGTGTTGGTCTTTATCTCAACGAGACGAAAACTGAATACGTAAATATATGCAAATCCAACAATAACCACATTATAAAAACACTTAACAACACTCCTCTGAAACGGGTTGATGACTACAAGTATTTGGGTTAATTCTTCCCAAAAGGACTTTCAAACTAGGAAGGGTCTGGTCAGCCTGCAATGACATGCATAAGATCTGGTCATCCCAGCTTAGTAAGATGTTAAAAGTAAAAATATTTAGGACGACCGATTCTACTCTATGGCTCCGAGACATGGTCACTTTCAAAGAAACTAGAGAAACGGTTGGATGGCACTTACACCCGCCTTCTAATGAGAGCGCAAAATCTGTCTTGGAAGAGCCACCCATCGACTAATCTAACTTTGCCGGCCACTGCTACAGAGCTGACAATGATGTTATCTTCCCTTCTTCTCTGGAGTCCTGCCTCAAAGCAGACCAGAGGTAGAAAACTGTCGTTCCCTGATGTCATCGCTATAGGGACACATGCATCAGTAAGCAGGAACTGGGGGTGGCAATGAAGGACCGGGAAGTCTGGCGTGGCATTGTGAAATCCATGATCTCGACCGCGGTCGAAAAATGATGATGATGATGATGATTTCATACAGTGGGATCATTATATATTTGTGGTGGGTATAGAAGTATTTCATACAGTAGGATCATTATATATTTGTGGTGCATATAGAAGTATTTCATACAGTGGGATCATTATATATTTCTTGTGCGATCATTATATATTTGTGCTGCGTATAGATTGTTGTTGAGCTGGTCATTTTAACCCATTATTTAGACCTGAGGCCGATTCTGAAAAAATGGCTTCTAAATCCTAATAGTTTTCTGAAAAACATGTTTCTATGTAAGTGAAAATATGTAGTTCCAGGGAACCCCCCCCCCCCCCCCCCCCCAAAAGCAAAGATTTGAGTTAAAAGCGTCCGCTGTTAAATAATATATATTCAAAGATTTGCGTCCCATTTTCATGATTTTCAAAAAATAGCTGATTTACAATAAGCTCGTAGTGTGGCACTCGGTGCCGTGCTATGAGCTTGTAGATCTGCTATTTTTCAATAGCTATAAAGTACAACATAATGCTAAAAACACCAAAAGGGGTTCCCGTCCTGAATGGGTTAAAATGAGTTATCAGGTGAGGTGTGGGCACCCCTGCTGCAGACCATACTAAAACCAATACCACTTCAAACCCAGCACACACACAGGCTAAAACCAATACCACTTCAAACCCAGCACACACACAGGCCTGCTGCAGACCATACTAAAACCAATACCACTTCAAACCCAGCACACACACAGACCATACTAAAACCAATACCACTTCAAACCCAGCACACACACAGGCCTGCTGCAGACCATACTAAAACCAATACCACTTCAAACCCAGCACACACACAGACCATACTAAAACCAATACCACTTCAAACCCAGCACACACACAGACCACACTAAAACCAATACCACTTCAAACCCAGCACACACACAGGCCTGCTGCAGACCATACTAAAACCAATACCACTTCAAACCCAGCACACACACAGACCATACTAAAACCAATACCACTTCAAACCCAGCACACATACAGGCCTGCTGCAGACCATACTAAAACCAATACCACTTCAAACCCAGCACACACACAGACCATACTAAAACCAATACCACTTCAAACCCAGCACACACAGACCATACTAAAACCAATACCACTTCAAACCCAGCACACACACAGACCATACTAAAACCAATACCACTTCAAACCCAGCACACACACAGGCCATAAATGTGACACATTGCTGTGAAGTGTCATGTACTATTAGAGCACAGCCATTAGGACAGGCGGTGTTGAACACTCATGATGCACTTCTATAGGGGATCCAGTCTGGACTCGACCGCAGTGGTGCACGCACGCATGCACGCACAAAAACACACGCACAAAAACACACACAAAGACACACACACAAAACATACACACACAGTCATCAGGAAGCCTTTGGCTCGGTCCCTATTAATAATAGATGGAACAATGAGAGCGAAGCGGGTCAGCGCTCTGCTGACTGGACGCAGGCGCTGCCAAAAACACTCCAGCCTCTGATGGAGGAATAATACGGACTAAAGAGGCAGTGAAGCGTCGCCAGGTGGCCGGCCCGTTCCTGGCTGTGTCAGCGACCGCTGGGGGCTGCGGCCGGTGGAAAAGTGCAGGCGCTGCTCTCATCCATATTGTTGCATGCTGTCCAGGCCCAAACCTCTTTAAGTTGTTGTGTTTTATTTCTCTAAATGAATGCCCTGGCCTACTTGATCAGCAGAGTCACACAAAAGCATCGAAAGTAGCAGATCCGCATATCTTGAGCTTGCAGATCTGCTACCTTTGCTGTTTTTAAATTTGAATCCTGAAAAGTACCAGTTTTGGACGTATTTGAACTCCCCCCTGTTGACTAATATCACTGCGTAGATATTAGTCTGGAACTCGTGTGGAAGATACATTTCCAAGGGTCAAGGGTCAGGGGTCATTTACAAACAGATTCCAACGTCACTCACAGCAAATAAAAAGTCTCACATTGAATAGTGGGCTCTGATTGGTCACCCACAACTTTGGGGTGAGTGAAATGTAATTCAAACTGAGCAGTGCCAGACCAATCTCCCCATTTTTTTTTTCCTGTGGCAGATTTGTCTGGTTTCCATGCAGGCTACATTTGATCTCCATCATCAACACTTTCACTGCGGATGACGGAGATCTCTCCGTCATGCGGTCTTTTCAGTGGTTTAGCGTCATCTATCACACATTACGACAGATCGGAAAATGCATTTATCTCGGATTCTTTTCACAGATTGCGTTTTTTTGTTGTTGGTCAAAACAAGCTATATTCAACGGCCCATATCACATAGAACCGATGATTGCCGTTCGCCGCGGCTGATCTACAAGCTCACATGGCTCGCCGTAGCACTTGCCCTATAGCCTTGATGACCTTGCAGGCTTATGCAAAGGCTAAAATGTAATTTAGATCAGTGGTTCCTAAAGCGGGGTCCGGTGACCCCTAGACATTAAAGGTTTGAGAACCACTGATGGGAGCGTACCTATGTTCCCCAGGTTCTATGTTCCCCACCTGTGGAACATAGAACCTGGGGAACATAGAACCTGGGGAACATAGGGATGACCCCCCACTTATGTACTGTATAGATGTTATTAGTCTCGTGTAGCCAGACAACTATTCCACAATCTCCGAATGTATCTAGAGTATGGAACTACACCTCCCAGAATGCTATATAGAGTCTGGAACTACACCTCCCGAAATCCGAGTAAGGAAGAGGAAAATATATTTTAAAATATCTTTAGAGCTTATTTCTTTTATTTCCTTTTCTGCCAAGCAACAAGCTTAGCATATTATGCTTAGATGATTTATATTTATATTTGGATAAATGTGCGCGACTGTAAAGACGAAACGGAAGTAGCGAGGAGGCTCCACTTCCGCTTTATATTTTACTCATGACGGCTCTTCCGTTGCTCCAGACTGAATGATGAAAGCATTTGGAAATTGCGAGAGGCAACACAGTCTGGTAACACGAGACTAAAGCATTGTCTCAGTTTCCTTTTCCTTGCGTGGCATCATATCCTCCGCTGTGATCCCTCCATGTCTTTACAGTTACACGGTAACATCTGCAGTGTTCCTTTACCTCTGAAAGTGGACAAAAATGGTTTAACATTCATGTTCACTTTATAATTTAAGTCGTGGTATTTCAATTTTATTTTCTCCATTTAAAGTGCAGAGCGATAGATAGAAAGGCATTATGGAGAGTCGTTGGGGCCGGGGGGGGGGGGGGGGGGGGGAGGGGGGAGAACGACACACGCCGCTGGTTTCCGGAGCACAATTCAAAAAAGCTCTTGACATTACATTACATTGCGAGTGTGTTGCTTGGTATTGGGATTATAGCCCGCGGGTGCTGCTCTTTCCCTTTCAATAAACAGAGAGATTAGGGTCAGAGCAGAATGGCTGCTCTCCAACCTCTCTCCAAATGTGTGGCGTGTTTTTTTGTTAAAAAGCCGCTTCATAAATATATTTAGCTTTTGCCTTAGCTTCTTGAACCGCAGGCTGTTAGAAGGTCAGTACGTAGAGCTATAGCCTCTCTCTCTCTCTTATTTGGCAGAGGCCGGTCAGTCAGTTTAGACCATTTTGGGCGGGAACCCCTTTTGGTGTTTTAAGGCATTATGTTATGCTTTAGCTATTGAAAAATAGCAGATTCAAAAATCTATTTTTTGAAAATCGCGACAATGTGGCGCAAATATATATATTCTTTCAGAGCACACGTTTTTTTTTAACTCAAATCTTTGCTTCTGCAGGATCCCTGGAACAACATATTTTGAGATGTGGGTTGGTGGCCAAATACAGATAATTCGGGGCGTCCTTGACATGAAAAAGGTTGAGAATTCAACCACTGACATAGAAACATAGGTTTTTCAGAAAACTGTCAGGATTTAAGAAGACATTTTGTAGAATCTAGTGTCAGGTCAAAATGGGTTAGACAAGAGAACAACAGCAAGTCGTCTAGACAGTGGAGGCTGC
The DNA here is from genome assembly GCF_951216825.1 of Electrona antarctica. Taxonomy (NCBI): domain Eukaryota; kingdom Metazoa; phylum Chordata; class Actinopteri; order Myctophiformes; family Myctophidae; genus Electrona; species Electrona antarctica. Next base: position 7,211,126 of record NC_136806.1, read on the forward strand.
CAAGACATCACCTTCCATTCTCCTGTTAGACAACCATGTGCTTTAGGCTTTGCCCTGATGTTGGTTTTTCAAGTGCATAGTTTTCAAGAGTGATTTCGCCTTCACTCTCTTGAGTGCAAATGTGCTGCAGGCACAGTAATCTATCTGAAGGCACAGTAAGGCACAGTAATCTATCTGAAGGCACAGTAATCTATCTGGGCAAGAATCAAACTCTGCACGTATATGTTTGAGTAGTTTAGAAACAATAATGCTGTGCAGTGTTGTTTTCGTCGACTAAAACTAAAACGAAAAATGTTCGTCGACTACCTTTTTTCACTGACGGAAACTAAATGGAAACTACATGAAAACTAAGCTATGGCAGACCAAGGCGCAGTTGGAGGAAATACATTGACCAACTGGCCTTGGAACGTCTCGGGATCCCCCAGGAGGAAGTCACTAATGTTGCTCTGGAGAGGGAAGTCTGGAGCACTCTGGTGGAGCTGTTGTCCCCGCGACCCAACTACGGATAAGCGGTTGAAGATGGATGGATGGATGTTTCCTCTCCTGCTTAGATGTCCCACTATATCTAGCTGGAAGGGTTAATTGTGCTGGGTTCTCCACGACGGTTAAACTCCACATAAAACTTACTGGGGGGCAAAAAAGCGTATTAACACATTCCCTGCGGATCACGCGGATTCCCGACTTTTCTTTGATATGTTTTATTTGCCATTTTTGATAACTTTTAACCCATTCTGAACGGGAACCCCTTTTGGTGTTTTAAGCATTGTTATGCTTTAGCTATTGAAAAATAGCAGGTCTGCTATTTTTGAAAAATCGGGAAAATGCAGCACAAATATTTGAATATTCTTTCACAGCAAACGTTTTTAACTCGAATCTTTGCTTCTGAGGGGGTTCCTGGAATAACATACTGTATTGTCAGCTGGGGGTCGGTGGCCAATAAATTGTGGGGTCCTTGACATGAAATATGGAGCACCACTGATACAGAAACATGAGGTATTTCAGAAAACTGTCAGAATTTAGAAGACATTTCTTAAATTTCGATGTCAGGCCAAAATGGGTTAAGACATACAGTACAGGGTTTCCGTCACGCGTTTGGATCACGTGACCGGAAAATAAACACAGGCACTCGATTCCTAGGGCTTCTAGGATTCATTGAGGCTCAATGCATTGCCTACGGTGCGTAATGGCCGCATCCATCTCGCTCTGTTCTGTGTTGTTGTCGTTTCGGATCGCGGCGGTGGTGGATTTTTTCAACACAAACGGGAATGGGACTATTTTCAGGCGGATTTTCATGAAACGGAGGTACACGTGCGACGGCGTGATTCTTCAAAAGGTTCTTCAAAACGGGGAACGGGAGTTATAGAGATTAATTTATAACGCAGTCAACACATTAAGAACGCAACCCCTACATATCGTATGCGTACTGTATGGTATGCTGTAAGATTTCATAGGAGCATTTCTCACGGTGAGCGACTTAGCCTCAGTACAGAGAACCGAGGATAAGCTTCTTCTCTTTTTAAGAGACAGGCGGAATATTCCTTCTCGCAGCTTAAGACATTATTTGACACATTTGAACTGCAGTAAATCCACAGCACCTTCCAGTGTGTTTTGTAAAGCTCCACATTAGTCAAGCCACAGAAAAAAAGAGTGTGTTGAGTTGACCGCATATGCAGCGCTGCTGCCTGGCTTACTTATGGCAATATAGATCTCTGGGCTCACATCAGAGGGAGCAGAGCTGCTTTCTCACTCCGTGTTTAACTCTGACGTCTCTCCTGCAGCGTTCTTTGACAGATTTTGCGAGAGAACCAATTAAGCGACTACTAGCAATTACAATTTAGCCATGTGGCAGAGCGACCTACAGTAAGCGAGAACAACACATGGTACAGAAAAGGCATACAATGTGTCATCTAGGATCATAAAGATCATCCGGGGGGCACGGTGGCACAGTTGGTAGTGCTGTCGCCTCACAGCTAGAAGGTCCTGGGTTTGATTCCCGCTCGGGGCGCTGTGGGTGCTGGCGGCGTGTTTCCTCCTCCGCGTCATCAGCACCCATACCCGAGGCGGGGTTGGTGAAAGGGCCATTCTGTGTGGAGTTTGCATGTTCTCCCCGTGTCCCCTAGGGTAGGTACCCTCACAAAAACATGCAGTAATCCTGGTCTCTAAACAAACTGCCTCCCACTGGCCAGCCGGGGCGCCTGATGGAGGGGAAAGGAACTGGTTGGAATAACGTGTTCCTTCCACGCGCTACGTCCAACCAGGGAAACTCCCCCCTGTCACGTGTAAAGGAGCAACTTGGACACTCAGGCATGAAGGAAGCATGAGTTCAAGTCCGTTGCTCTCCCCATGTCCCCCATATATGGGGACTAGGTTGGTGGAGGGTGTGTAGAGAGCCCAGGATCACATTAGATAATTGGCACAGGGGTGAACAAATGGGTTACAAAATCGAGGGATAAAAAAATAATTTAAAAAAAGAAATGTGCAGATACCCTGTATATACACTTACTGTAGTGTATATGCTGGTTTGTTTACTGAGTGAGAAAACCATGTTTCACACTTTAGGCTAGTCCTGACCCCCAGTTTGGGAACCGCTTCTCAAAGCCACTGTACTTCCTTCTCCTGCCTTGCGGTTGGTATATCTCAGCCAAGCCGTTGGCCTCGTGTCACATCAGTCAAACTATACCGCATGTGTTCAGGAGGATTAGGCCGTCTCTGCACGGCTCATATATTTCCTCCAGAACTACAGAGCGAGAGCTTTTGTCTTGTCGTCAGCCTGCAGCCTCTCAGTCAGCAGGAAACACGGTCCTTTATGGGTGAGCTGAACGCTCCGCTGCGCTGAGGGCGGCCTGCTGGGCGCACTCAGTCTGTCAGCGCAGCTGAGGACGAGCTTTCAGATGTAGGCTAGATGAGGCAGCATGTCGCTGCTCCGCTGACGAAGCATGTTTATGGATTCCCCCCCCACCCACGCTGCATCATCGTGGCAAACAGAGCGAGCAGAGGGAATGTGAGGATAGTCACTTGAATGCTAGCCTGAAACTCACCTATGCTTTCTATGGCATAGGCAGCTCCTGGCAGGATCCGCCGGAAGAAACTGTGCGCAGCTGCTGGACATGAGACTAATTAATTAGAGCGACAGAGAGAGAGAGGAGTGTGTGTGTGTGTGTGTGTGTGTGTGTGTGTGTGTGTGTGTGTGTGTGTGTGTGTGTGTGTGTGTGTGTGTGTGTGTGTGTGTGTGTGTGTGTGTGTGTGTGTGTGTGTGTGTGTGTGTGTACGGGTGTGCGTGTGTGCGTCAATTTAACAAAGGTGCAGACGATCAGAAATCAGCAGAGAGAGATCAACGTTTGCGCTACTCTATGCCGACTTTTCTTTTCTCCCTGGAAATAAAAACGTCTGGGTTTCCGAGGCTACTTGAATGCACAGATAGTCATGTGACCACAGACGGACGGACGCACACATGATAGTCGTGTGTCACAGATAGTCTCATGTGACCACAGACGGACGGACGCACACATGATAGTCGTGTGTCACAGATAGTCTCATGTGACCACAGACGGACGGACGCACACATGATAGTCGTGTGTCACAGATAGTCTCATGTGACCACAGACGGACGGACGCACACATGATAGTCGTGTGTCACAGATAGTCTCATGTGAACACAGACGGACGGACGCACACATGATAGTCGTGTGTCACAGATAGTCTCATGTGACCACAGACGGACGGACGCACACATGCGCGTCAAATGGCGGGAGCCATTAAACCTGACCTACAGTCAGTGGTTCCACGCTAAGCTTGTCGTTGCAAACAGCGGGTGGATTTTATAATTGTAGTGTTGCGCGACATGCGCACGCACGTCTAACAGAGAAGAAGTGAAATGGTGATTCCACTTGCATTCCACTTGTATTACGGCATTCGCAAAATCGCAACCATGGCATGGGACCAGTCTACCTTTATAATGCACATGGTATCGTTTGAGAATTTTGGAGCACCTCTTTAGCGTGACAAAAGTGATATTCGATGTGTCAATTGTGCAGTGAACATCACTGAACAAACGCTAATGTGTCTTTTCTTGTTGATGTTTGTAGTTGCACTTTTGACGTGAAGCTGCGCTGGTCCTGATTTTATTGTATATCCTCGTGTTTCCCCCTTCTTATTTTTTTTATCCTTTATTTACCCAGGGTAGTAGCACACACACACAAAAACCTGGGAGCTGACCAGTACAACCACTTCTTATACTGTTGGCCACTAAGCAGCTCCAGGGGGAGCAGTTGGGGGTTCAGTGCCTTGCTCAAGGGGCACTTCAGCGGTGTTTGGTGAGTGATGACAATCACTTCCCCACCCAGACTTGTCCTGCCCGTCCGGGGAATCGAACCGGCAACCTTTCGGCAACAAGGGCGCTCCTCTAACCCTTAGGCCACCGCTGCCCCACATTTTGCAGTTGTGTATTTTCCCCCTATTTTCTTCTTCACCACCACGACGTCTCTGGCCATGAAGGAATCTCTCTCTCTCTCTCTTTCTCTCTTTCAATTCCAACAGGGGGTCGGACTCCCGTCCTCCCGTGTGGACGCACGGCGGAGTTAACAAGTTAATTAGCTGATTGAGCTTTACCCTGACGCGGTTAACCTCCATGTCAGCTTCAAAGGGGACGACGCAATTAGGATGGCAGTGATGAGCCAGATGAAAAGAGAGAGAGAGAGATGATTACGGTAGATTAGAATGAGAGAGAGACACACGGAGAGACCCCCTTAGATAGCACTTTTGTAGACTTGGATAGCATTTGATACAGACTTATAGCATGTTATGTAGACAGCACTAGAATTGCATTATATGTAGTCATAGCACGTCATAATACATATGTATAGCATAGTATAGTATATATGTATAGGTTATATGTATATTATACATTCCACTGTTACGTTCTTAGCTTACGCATGTTTCATGATAAATGCTTTTTATATATGTGATGTATTCCCTGCATGCCTTTTTGTTCTAGCTTAATGTAAGTCGCTCTGGATTAAGAGCGTCTGCTAAATGCCTAAATTGTAGATATTTACAGTGGTTTAGATCAATCCTCTCTCGTTGCCTGGCGTTTAAGAAGGCCTTGGGAATGAGCGAGTGGGGTTAATGAATGTTATCCTCCGCAGGCCATTTGCTTAGTTACTACAGCTGTGGGCCTTCGCCAAACTGCTCCTCCTCGGCTCTCTCTCTCGTTTCACAAGTCACTGAGGAGGCATTCATCAGGATCGCGCTTCTATCTACACAGCGGGGCTATTCATGTCATGAACACACAGGAATTCAGAAGCTGTTGTAGCCTCCGGGGAGGGAAGAGCAGGCAGTGTAGAACATCACCATGCATATGGAGAGAGAGAAGACGAGGCATGCATATGGAGATGTAATGTACTGCAGGGGTTCTCAACGTTTTTGGCCGGGGACCCCCGAAAATGCTTTGGCAACGTCTCGGGACCCCCGCCCCGCCCCCTCCCGACCCCCAATATAAATTGACTGCTACAATAACCTTAAACCATTTTGGGCGGGAACCCCTTTTGGTGTTTTAAGCATTGTTATAATTTAGCTATTTAAAAATAGCAGATCTACAAGCTCATAGCGCGCCACCGAGTGGTGCGCTATGAACTTGTAGGTCTGCTATTTTTAAAAAATCGTGAAAATAAAATTTAAAAAAAAATCTTTTTTTTTTTTTTTTTTTTTTGGAAAATATTTTGGGGACCCCCCAAAATAATTTGGCGACCCCCCGAGGGGTCGCGACCCACGGGTTGAGAACCCCTGATGTACTGCATTACATCGACATGCATATTATGGAGAGAGGCAGTGTACTGCATTACATCGACATGCATATGGAGATGTAATGTACTGCATTACATCGACATGCATATGGAGATGTAATGTACTGCATTACATCGACATGCATATGGAGATGTAATGTACTGCATTACATCGACATGCATATGGAGATGTAATGTACTGCATTACATCGACATGCATATGGAGAGAGGCAGTGTACTGCATTACATCGACATGCATATGGAGAGAGGCAGTGTACTGTATGACATCGACATGCATATGGAGAGAGGCAGTGTACTGTATGACATCGACATGCATATGGAGAGAGGCAGTGTACTGCATGACATCGACATGCATATGGAGAGAGGCAGTGTACTGCATTACATCAACATGCATATGGAGAGAGGCAGAGTACTGCATTACATCGACATGCATATGGAGAGAGGCAGTGTACTGCATTACATCAACATGCATATGGAGAGAGGCAGTGTACTGTATGACATCGACATGCATATGGAGAGAGGCAGTGTACTGTATGACATCAACATGCATATGGAGAGAGGCAGTGTACTGTATGACATCAACATGCATATGGAGAGAGTCAGTGTACTGTATGACATCGACATGCATATGGAGAGAGGCAGTGTACTGCATTACATCGACATGCATATGGAGAGAGGCAGTGTACTGTATGACATCAACATGCATATGGAGAGAGGCAGTGTACTGCATTACATCAACATGCATATGGAGAGAGGCAGTGTACTGCATTACATCGACATGCATATGGAGAGAGGCAGTGTACTGTATGACATCAACATGCATATGGAGAGAGGCAGTGTACTGCATTACATCAACATGCATATGGAGAGAGGCAGTGTACTGTATGACATCAACATGCATATGGAGAGAGGCAGTGTACTGCATTACATCAACATGCATATGGAGAGAGGCAGTGTACTGTATGACATCAACATGCATATGGAGAGAGGCAGTGTACTGTATGACATCAACATGCATATGGAGAGAGGCAGTGTACTGCATTACATCAACATGCATATGGAGAGAGGCAGTGTACTGCATTACATCAACATGCATATGGAGAGAGGCAGTGTACTGTATGACATCAACATGCATATGGAGAGAGGCAGTGTACTGCATTACATCAACATGCATATGGAGAGAGGCAGTGTACTGTATGACATCAACATGCATATGGAGAGAGGCAGTGTACTGTATGACATCAACATGCATATGGAGAGAGGCAGTGTACTGTATGACATCGACATGCATATGGAGAGAGGCAGTGTACTGTATGACATCGACATGCATATGGAGAGAGGCAGTGTACTGCATTACATCAACATGCATATGGAGAGAGGCAGTGTACTGTATGACATCAACATGCATATGGAGAGAGGCAGTGTACTGTATGACATCAACATGCATATGGAGAGAGGCAGTGTACTGTATGACATCGACATGCATATGGAGAGAGGCAGTGTACTGTATGACATCGACATGCATATGGAGAGAGGCAGTGTACTGCATTACATCAACATGCATATGGAGAGAGGCAGTGTACTGTATGACATCGACATGCATATGGAGAGAGGCAGTGTACTGTATGACATCGACATGCATATGGAGAGAGGCAGTGTACTGTATGACATCAACATGCATATGGAGAGAGGCAGTGTACTGTATGACATCGACATGCATATGGAGAGAGGCAGTGTACTGTATGACATCGACATGCATATGGAGAGAGGCAGTGTACTGCATTACATCGACATGCATATGGAGATGTAATGTACTGCATTACATCAACATGCATATGGAGAGAGGCAGTGTACTGTATGACATCGACATGCATATGGAGAGAGGCAGTGTACTGTATGACATCGACATGCATATGGAGAGAGGCAGTGTACTGTATGACATCGACATGCATATGGAGAGAGGCAGTGTACTGTATGACTGAGGGCTGCCTCAGCAGCCTCACATTGAGACAGCCTATATTGTATGGTGACTTTTCCTTTTTGTCTATTTATTTAGGTTATATACATTCTCATGATGTTTTACATACACTTAACACACAAACACATTGAAATAACTATACACAAGACACACAGCTGGAATGACTATTATTTAGTTTTGTCTGTTTATTTACATTTTGAGCTGACTGAGTTTTCTTTGAGTTTTCAGTTCACTGATTGGCTGGCCAGAGCAAGGGGAGCCAGCTGCTCCATATTGGCAGCTGCTGGGGACAATCGGACTGCACCACAGTCTCTCTGCACCATGGGGAGGGGCAGGGGTTGTTGATAGTGGGTTTGAGTTACAGTCTTTGTATTTACCCCCTTGTGTTTCGGATGGGTTGACCCATCCCTATATATGTTCCCCTCATGTGCCATTCTGGTGAGATCAGTTGTGTTGTTCAGTTCAGGTTTTTGTTTAGTTATGTTTAAGTTGATCTCATTTTGTTTGGGCCCACATTTGTTATTTGTTTATTATTTCTTTGGAACCAAGAAATAAATACCACAAATGAACTTTTAAGTTAAACCCACAACAAGTTTCCCTGTGTCTCTCCTTCCAACCAACTCGGTCCCTGACAATGACATCGACATGCATATGGAGAGAGGCAGTGTACTGTATGACATCGACATGCATATGGAGAGAGGCAGTGTACTGTATGACATCGACATGCATATGGAGAGAGGCAGTGTACTGCATTACATCAACATGCATATGGAGAGAGGCAGTGTACTGCATTACATCAACATGCATATGGAGAGAGGCAGTGTACTGTATGACATCGACATGCATATGGAGAGAGGCAGTGTACTGTATGACATCAACATGCATATGGAGAGAGGCAGTGTACTGCATTACATCAACATGCATATGGAGAGAGGCAGTGTACTGTATGACATCAACATGCATATGGAGAGAGGCAGTGTACTGTATGACATCAACATGCATATGGAGAGAGGCAGTGTACTGTATGACATCAACATGCATATGGAGAGAGGCAGTGTACTGTATGACATCAACATGCATATGGAGAGAGGCAGTGTACTGCATTACATCGACATGCATATGGAGAGAGGCAGTGTACTGTATGACATCGACATGCATATGGAGAGAGGCAGTGTACTGTATGAAATCAACATGCATATGGAGAGAGGCAGTGTACTGCATTACATCAACATGCATATGGAGAGAGGCAGTGTACTGTATGAAATCAACATGCATATGGAGAGAGGCAGTGTACTGCATTACATCGACATGCATATGGAGAGAGGCAGTGTACTGTATGACATCAACATGCATATGGAGAGAGGCAGTGTACTGCATTACATCGACATGCATATGGAGAGAGGCAGTGTACTGTATGACATCAACATGCATATGGAGAGAGGCAGTGTACTGCATTACATCGACATGCATATGGAGAGAGGCAGTGTACTGTATGACATCGACATGCATATGGAGAGAGGCAGTGTACTGCATTACATCGACATGCATATGGAGAGAGGCAGTGTACTGTATGACATCAACATGCATATGGAGAGAGGCAGTGTACTGCATTACATCAACATGCATATGGAGAGAGGCAGTGTACTGCATTACATCGACATGCATATGGAGAGAGGCAGTGTACTGTATGACATCAACATGCATATGGAGAGAGGCAGTGTACTGCATTACATCGACATGCATATGGAGAGAGGCAGTGTACTGCATTACATCAACATGCATATGGAGAGAGGCAGTGTACTGTATGACATCGACATGCATATGGAGAGAGGCAGTGTACTGCATTACATCGACATGCATATGGAGAGAGGCAGTGTACTGCATTACATCGACATGCATATGGAGAGAGGCAGTGTACTGTATGACATCAACATGCATATGGAGAGAGGCAGTGTACTGCATTACATCGACATGCATATGGAGAGAGGCAGAGTACTGTATGACATCGACATGCATATGGAGAGAGGCAGTGTACTGCATTACATCGACATGCATATGGAGAGAGGCAGTGTACTGCATTACATCAACATGCATATGGAGAGAGGCAGTGTACTGTATGACATCAACATGCATATGGAGAGAGGCAGTGTACTGTATGACATCAACATGCATATGGAGAGAGGCAGTGTACTGCATTACATCGACATGCATATGGAGAGAGGCAGTGTACTGTATGACATCGACATGCATATGGAGAGAGGCAGTGTACTGTATGACATCAACATGCATATGGAGAGAGGCAGTGTACTGTATGACATCGACATGCATATGGAGAGAGGCAGTGTACTGTATGAAATCAACATGCATATGGAGAGAGGCAGTGTACTGCATTACATCGACATGCATATGGAGAGAGGCAGTGTACTGTATGACATCGACATGCATATGGAGAGAGGCAGTGTACTGTATGACATCAACATGCATATGGAGAGAGGCAGTGTACTGCATTACATCGACATGCATATGGAGAGAGGCAGTGTACTGCATTACATCAACATGCATATGGAGAGAGGCAGTGTACTGTATGACATCAACATGCATATGGAGAGAGGCAGTGTACTGTATGACATCAACATGCATATGGAGAGAGGCAGTGTACTGCATTACATCGACATGCATATGGAGAGAGGCAGTGTACTGTATGACATCGACATGCATATGGAGAGAGGCAGTGTACTGTATGAAATCAACATGCATATGGAGAGAGGCAGTGTACTGCATTACATCGACATGCATATGGAGAGAGGCAGTGTACTGTATGACATCGACATGCATATGGAGAGAGGCAGTGTACTGTATGACATCAACATGCATATGGAGAGAGGCAGTGTACTGCATTACATCGACATGCATATGGAGAGAGGCAGTGTACTGCATTACATCAACATGCATATGGAGAGAGGCAGTGTACTGTATGACATCAACATGCATATGGAGAGAGGCAGTGTACTGTATGACATCAACATGCATATGGAGAGAGGCAGTGTACTGCATTACATCGACATGCATATGGAGAGAGGCAGTGTACTGCATTACATCAACATGCATATGGAGAGAGGCAGTGTACTGTATGACATCGACATGCATATGGAGAGTGGATTATGTTAGCTCTGGTTGTCTTGCTCGAAGCGTCCGGTTACAATTCGTATTATGTAAGTGCATTCAGAGCAGTGTTGACTCATTTCGCGAGAGAAATAAGCAACCCGCAGGTCTATGAAAACAGGTGCAAAACAAGTGACTAACGGGCCGGGTGAAATCGCCTCATGCGCTTTAGAGCAACTTAATGCAAGTGGATGGGAGGAGAAATCTGGTGCCGTCTCTATTAATATATACTCTAAGGGGGAAACCCATTGGAAAATATGTCATAGGAAGTGGGAGTCAACTTGTACTTCGCTAACCAATAACAGTGCAGACAGAGGGACGTCGCTCCAAATTTGGTGACGTCAGTGTTCTTCGCTGTTTTCTACCGGGGAGGGGCGGAGGGGCCTGGGGGGGCGGGCTCCCAGATCGGCGCATGAACCAATAGGATCCACCGCCTGTTTTCGACCAGCACCCGTCCCTCTAGACCAGAAATCACACAGGCTGGGGCAGGCCAGCGCCATGTAGAGGACAGAAGTGTGACAACTCCGTTCACTTCATGGAGCTTCAGTCCAATGGCGGCTCTTCTACATAGACTTCTATTGGTCACTTCATGGGGCTTCAGTCCAATGGCGGCTCTTCTACATAGACTTCTATTGGTCACTTCATGGGGCTTCAGTCCAATGGCGGCTCTTCTACATAGACTTCTATTGGTCACTTCATGGGGCTTCAGTCCAATGGCGGCTCTTCTACATAGACTTCTATTGGTCACTTCATGGGGCTTCAGTCCAATGGCGGCTCTTCTACATAGACTTCTATTGGTCACTTCATGGGGCTTCAGTCCAATGGCGGCTCTTCTACATAGACTTCTATTGGTCACTTCATGGGGCTTCAGTCCAATGGCGGCTCTTCTACATAGACTTCTATTGGTCACTTCATGGGGCTTCAGTCCAATGGCGGCTCTTCTACATAGACTTCGGCGTGAAGTGCTAGGCAAAGAGTGACAAGTCCTGGACCGTAAGTTGGCAGAATGCACTGGACTCAGGCAACAGCCCAGCTTTAATGATCTTAAATCCCTTTATTTTAGATTGTTTATTAGTAATAGTACAACATAAACATTAAAGAGACTTTAGTTGTCACTGTACAATACTTTAAAACAGTTGTCATGGGCCTGGGCCATGGCTCAGTGGTCCAGACACCGTGGTCTGGCAGCGTGCCGCAGGTTCGACTCCCCATCCCGACGGCCTTTACTGCATGTCTTCCCCTCATCTCTCTCCCCATTTTCTGTCAGCCTACTGTCTGTCCCTCCATAAAATATATAAAATAAAGGCGAAAGCCACAAAATAAAAACCATAAAAAAATGCCTAGAATTGTTGATCCATGCGCTGCCATCGTTGCAAACAATGTATTTCAGGCCTGGGCCATGGCTCAGTGGTCCAGGCACCTTGGCTGGCAATCCAGTCTGGCAGTGTGGCGCGGGTTCGACTCGCGATCCCGATGGCCTTTACTGCATGTCTTCCCCCCATCTCTCTCCCCATTTCCTGTCAGCCTACTGTCTGTCCCTCTATAAAAAAATATAAAATAAAGGCAAAAACTCCAGCTTGTCACTCCAGGGCTGCATGAACAGCGCTCGAGCTCTGTTTTCTGACCCCTCAATGACACAAATCTCCTTCAAAGGTCTGGGACAGGCTACGCTACGGTAATGCTGACAGTGTTACTGTATCTCTTCAAAGGTCTGGGACAGCAGGCTACGCTACGGTAACGCTGACAGTGTTACTGTATCTCTTCAAAGGTCTGGGACAGGCTACGCTACGGTAACGCTGACAGTGTTACTGTATCTCTTCAAAGGTCTGGGACAGGCTACGCTACGGTAACGCTGACAGTGTTACTGTGTCTCTTGTGTTCAGTCTTTTCCAGGTAACGGTAACGCCGACAGCGTGGTTCAACACAGGTTCCAGCAGGCGGTGCTGGCGCGCTACCTCCGCCTGGTCCCTCTGGACTGGAACCCCAGCGGACGCATCGGCCTCAGGCTGGAGATGTACGGCTGTCCTTATGGTCAGTCCTGCCGTTTCAAAACGTACCTACTGTATGTATGCACGTGTGTGATCTACGTATCTACCTATATGCACGTCTGTGATCTACGTATATACCTGTATGCACGTCTGTGATCTACGTATCTACCTATATGCACGTCTGTGATCTACGTATCTACCTATATGCACGTCTGTGATCTACGTATATACCTGTATGCACGTCTGTGATCTACGTATCTACCTATATGCACGTCTGTGATCTACGTATATACCTGTATGCACGTCTGTGATCTACGTATATACCTGTATGCACGTCTGTGATCTACGTATATACCTGTATGCACGTCTGTGATCTACGTATCTACCTATATGCACGTCTGTGATCTACGTATATACCTGTATGCACGTCTGTGATCTACGTATCTACCTATATGCACGTCTGTGATCTACGTATATACCTGTATGCACGTCTGTGATCTACGTATATACCTATGTAACACCCATCCCAGGTAGCTATGAGGTTTCTTGTGTAGTAGTACTCTGGGTGGGGCCTGAGTTCGTTTTAATGAACTGGCGCGACTACCTGTAGTCTAACTTATTACCTTTTTAACTCTGTACTTATGTAATTTTAATTCAGTTGACGGTGCCTCTAAACAAAGTTAGAGAATACAATTACCTTATACACCTTTAAGTATGCTTTTACCTTCTTACTTGCTTTTAACTACCTTTTAAACAAGCTTTTAACTACTTTTTAAACAAGCATTACCCAACATGAATCATATCATTACCATACATGAATTGTTTCATTACCAAACATGAATTATCTGTGAGCTATGACACAAGATCACGACGTCTTAGGCACTGAATGTGTTGAATACCTAGCATAGACAGGGGTATTTATTAACACCAAAACACAATAAATGTTTCTCAATGCAGTATGAAATATAAAATAAAAAGGATTCAGAATGTGAATAATTGCAGAATGGTAAACAACAGATCACATACAGTTATGGGCCCCACTCGCACACTCACACACACACCTGACTTTGCAACTTAAATGTTCTTTAGTGACGCTAACTGAACGCTCGTTGCAGGCCTGAGTCGTGGCTTGGGTGCGTTGTGGCCTACAAACTGTAGTGGCCGCTTCACTTGTTTCACAAGCAGAAAATAAAAGTGCACGTGCTCATGTACAGTACTCACAAGTCCATGGATAATGTTAGAGGGGGAATGGTGAGGGTTAGCTGCGTGATGGTGGGAATGCAGCACAGGGAACAGCAGCGATGAAACACTCCAGGAGAACAAACTCCAGAAGAAACACTCAGGAAGAAGAAACAGTAGAGACAGCCACTCTTCAGCAGGGCAGTGTGTTCCAACGGAACTGTGATGCTCACAATTGCCAGTGTCCTGAAGCAAATAAATCAGCTAAGCAACAAGTCCATATACTACATCATGAAGAGATAGTTGTAGCTTGTACTTAAACCAATCACTTAGAATGCCAAGCTATGCATTTACAACATAATACAAAGCCATGTGATGTTGTGAAAATGCTAATTGCTAGTCACAATATACATACACATTAACTGTTACACTCCAACATTTAGTTACAGCACAGAAACATTACACAGGCATATTTACCTCTTGCAGATCAATAAAGTTCACACCATACAGGATAACTGGTCGTCAACCAAGGTTACAAACTTATTTCTCTTCACACAGGATCAACTGAACAAACTGACTTCTCACTCTGCCTGTCTCTGTTAGAATGACTGATTAGAGGCTTTTGGGCTGATTTAGAACACCTGTTCCCTAGCTGGCTCTGAGAACCCACCTCCACCTGAGACTGGACTCCCGATTGGCTGTCAATTAAGCATGAACAAATCAAAAACAAAAGAAAACAAGATTGACACAACTTCTGCTAACAAGATAGGTTGTGTGCCTGCACACCATGTGCTGGGCAATGTACAATGCAAACAAACTATGCATTAAAGGCCTAATGCACTCATTTCAAGGTTTCAACTCAAAGCACTGTGAATTAGTTTCCTATTTTAATACATGGCTTCTTCCATATATTTGACCCTATTTAAACCATATGCATTCAGGTTAATTTAGAATAATGTTTAAATGTTTTACTTTTAACCTATTTATATATTACATGAATTTTAGCCAGTAGTCTAAATGAATTAAGGGATGAATTGTAGACTGGGCTACACCCTCCCCCTTCTGACTGTCAAGATGCCCTCATCTGACACCTTTCTTCTTCAGCTTGGTAGGGTGCTTCCTTCTATCATCATCAGATGACATCCGGCTCGGTTTAGACTTCTTGACTGATTTTCTGTTGTTTTGGGGACTTAACTTGAACTGAATGACCATCCCATGATGCATGATGGTAACTGGTTCATTGGATGGGTCACCAGGCTTATCGTAAGTCAATCGTATGACTGGTTTAGATTCTCTGTGGGACTTTCGGATACTAGTAGCTGCTTTACTCCTTGTCGCACGTGTAGGGACTGAGCTTACTTCTTCTGAATCTTGCTCCGTGTCTTCCACAGCATCATTAATCATCTCTTCTGCATCAGATGCTTCTCTAGAAGGTTCAGTTCCTTCAGCAGGTTCCTCGTTATCACTAGAAGGTGCTGTGCCTTCAGGGGATTCGTCATCATCAGTTTCCATAACTGATTGATCCGAGGCTTCAGAGGCCTCCTCCTCTTGACTCTCAGGATCTCCAGGGGCTTGATAGGTAGTAGAGAGGTGTCTCCGGATCTCATCCACATCCATAGCTGGAGGTCTACGGTTAGTTTCAAACTCTTCGGCCGATGAGTCTGTGTCACTTTCCAAAGATTTGTCAGCAGACGTAGCTGGTCTGTGACTCCGTCTGGCATGCTGCGATCTCGTGACAGGCTTTCTTTTGACAGGCCCTGTATCATCAGGAGGATTGGACATCCTTACCAGGTAACCTATGGGCAACAGATGGTCTCGGTGCAGAGTTTTGACTGTGCCCACACCAGAGCCTTCTGGTTTGACCTTGTACACCGGCAGGTTCGGTAGTTTCTTCACCACTACGTATGGTGTTGGCTTCCATCGGTCTTCCAGTTTGTGCTTGCCTTTGAGTCCAACATTCCGTATAAGGACTCGGTCACCTACTCCCAAGGGCAAATCCCTAACACGCTGATCATAGTAGGACTTGTTTCTCAGGTGACTCTTTGTAGCGGCCTCAGATGCTAGCTTGTAGGCACTCTGCAACTCTTTCTTCATCTGAGCGACGTACTGGAGGTAAGATGACTCACCCTCTCCGTCTGGTGACGTGCCAAAGCAGATGTCGACTGGCAACCTTGCTTCTCTCCCGAACATTAGACAATATGGAGAGTAACCAGTAGCATCATTCCTAGTACAATTGTACGCGTGTACAAGCTGACTGATGTGCTGGCTCCAACACTGCTTCTTTTTCGTGTCCAGGGTACCAAGCATTGCCAGGAGAGTTCGGTTAAAACGCTCTGGTTGGGCATCACCTTGCGGATGGTACGGGGAGGTACGTGACTTACGGATCCCAAGCATGGACAGGAGCTCCTTGATCAGTCGAGACTCAAAATCTCTGCCCTGATCAGAGTGTATCCGTGCAGGCGGACCGTAATGCACAAAGTATTTTTCCCATAAGACTTTCGCTACAGTGATGGCTTTTTGGTCCTTGGTAGAAAATGCCTGTGCATAGCGTGTGTAGTGATCTGTCACAACTAAGACATTAGCCGTACCTTTGGAATCTGGCTCAATCTGTAGAAAGTCAATACAGACTAAATTTAAGGGTCCATCACTAGTGATTTGGTTCAGTGGTGAGGCACGTTGAGGAAGTGTCTTTCTGGAGATGCATCTCCCACATGTGCGGACGTACCGCTCCACCTCACTTGACAGACGTGGCCAGTAGAACCTGTCTTTGATCAGCTCGGTGGTTCGTTCCACTCCCATGTGTCCACACTCATCGTGCAGTGATCTTAACACCACGCTCCGGTATCTTTCAGGCAAGACAAGCTGTCTAATCTTCCTTCCAGACACTTTCTTTGTTACTCTGAAGAGTATTCCATCTCGTGACTCAAGCTTACTCCCCTCACGGATGAGTAAGGCGACATCAGGGGGATCACTCTTAGTATGAGTCAGTTTCTGTTTAGTTTCAATCATCTTCTTTACAGGCCCAATCACTGGATCTAGATCTTGAGCTGTTTGTAGGTCTTTTGGGCTCAACTGGTCGATGGTGCCTAGGCTTAGGTTCACTGGGAAGGCATAGGCTTCAGGCACCACAGTTGCTGGGACTCCTAGTTGCTCTACTAGTCTGACGTGTGCTTCATTGCCACAAGCTCGCTGACAGATGGCTTTGATACCTGACGGTAGAATGTCTGTCCAGCCGCTAGCCTCTTTGTCGTACTGCCGTGACAATAGATCAGCATCAATATTGTGACGCCCTGGACGATACTGGACGGTGAAGTCGTATGTGGCTAGGGCTGCGAGCCAACGATGTCCTACTGCACTTAGCTTGGCTGACGTAAGGACATACGTTAACGGGTTATTGTCGGTTCTTACGGTAAACTTAGCACCATACAGGTAGTCATGGAACTTGTCCACCACCGCCCACTTCAATGCCAGAAATTCCAGCTGGTGGATTGGGTAGCGTGTCTCAGGACCACTAAGTTTACGACTGGCAAAGGCCACTGGTCTGAGGCCATCTGGGTGCTCCTGGTTCAACACGGCGCCAAGGCCATTCATACTAGCATCTACATGCAGAATGTAGGGCTTAGAAGGGTCGGCAAAGGCTAACACCGGGGCATTAATCAGGCACTCAATGATCTTGTGAAAGGCATCACGACAGGCATCATCCCAACGCTCTCCGAAAGGCTCTGACTCTTTGAAGTAGGTCTTCGTTGGGTCTTTCTCCTTCCGGCCTTTCTTCTCATGCTGAGTTGGTGGGTAGCCTTTGGTGAGTTCGGTAAGCGGACGAACAGTGACAGAGTAATTGGCAATGAAACGGCGATAGTAGCCGCAAAAGCCTAGGAATGACTTTAGAGATTTGAGATCGGTGGGCTCTTTCCAATGCCTCACCACTTCCACCTTCTCCGGGTCAGTGGCGATTCCGGACTCGGAAACAATGTGGCCCACGTATTTCACTCGAGGCTGACAGAATTGGCATTTATCAATGGATAATTTCAGGCCTACTTCTTCCAGTCTGTCTAGGACCTTGAGTAAACGCTGCTCGTGCTCCTCAAGCGTTTTTCCAAAGACAATTATGTCATCTAGGTACACAAGGACTTGAAGGAGATGCATGTCTCCAACGGCTTTCTCCATTAAACGTTGGAACGTTGCAGGGGCTCCAGTTATCCCTTGTGGCATGCGCTCAAATTCATAGAATCCAAGGGGACAAATGAAGGCTGTCTTCTCTTTATCCTCCTCAGTCATAGCTATCTGATAATAACCACTCCTTAAATCCAATACCGAGAACCACTTGCTGCCGGTCAACGCATCTAAGGCATCATCGATGCGAGGCATCGTGTACTGGTCCGGTATGGTGCGACTGTTGAGGGTTCTATAGTCGATGCAGAATCTGACCCGTCCGTTCTTTTTGCGGACAACCACAATGGGAGAGGCGTAGGGACTACGGGACTCCTTAACAATCCCTGTCTCTAGCAGCTGCTGTAGGTGGCGTCGGACATCGTCGATGTCTGCGGGAGCCAACCTGCGTGACCTTTCCCTGAATGGTCTGGGGTCATGTAGGCGTATGCGGTGCTCCACACCCTTTGCCAGGCCAACATCCCACTCATGCCATGAGAAGACATTTGTTCTCTCAGCTAACTTCTGTCGAAGGCGGTTCTTCCATTCCTCAGGGATGGGTGAATTTCCGAAATCAAACAGAGCTGGGTCAATTGCATCTGCTGGGACAGGAGATGACTGGACTGGGGTAACTGCATCAACAGCGTACATCTCTGCAACTACAGTGCCCACTGGTATTGAGGTTTGCTTTTGGGACTCATTATGAAGGAGCACTGTGAAGCAGTTGGCGTCTACGTCTGTCCTCTTCAGCACACTGGGCTGTACTAGCACGCCAGCTGGTAGTGACTGTTCAGTGGGTGCATCAATCATCACAATGTCTTTTGACAGGGGAGTTGGACTGTCAACTTTACAAGTGACGTAATACTTCTCCCCTGGGGGTATTGAGAGCGGACCAGGTCCTTGCCATTTCACTTGTCCAACAGTGTCATCCATTGCCTCAGCTGGAGTGAGCTGAGCCTGCACTTGGACTGGTGCATACACTGGTTGGATTCTCATAGAGTGAACAATGGTTTCATCACCACTTTCTTTCAACAGATCCCATAGTCTGTGAAACAGGAATGCATTGGTGCCAACAATCACAGGGGCTTGATTGTAGTGCTCTGGCTCAGGACAGACCAAAGCTAAGACTACTATGGGCCCTTTGACACCTGTCATATTTTCTGGAAACTCCATCTCCACCACGGCATAGCCTTGATAAGGATACTCTGTGTCGGACAGACCCCAGAGGCCTAGACGAGAGATGGGGTGTACTGGGACATCCTGCAAGTGTTCGTTGAACCAACTCTCAAATATTATGGTCACGTTGGAACCACTGTCTAGAAGAGCATTGCAGGTTAAGTCATTCACTTTGATTGGGTGAATCATTGACGGACCCACGAGACCTTCAGGCAGGCTGTCGTCTTCAGGGACTTCCAACGTGTTGACCCTGGCAACACACTGCTCTTCTGATGAGTCTGGGTCCTCTTCTGGGTTCTCCTTTGTGTTGTCTTTCCCTGTGCGCACTAAGCGTATTAGCTTTTTGATGACTTTCTGTGTGTTCTCTGGGGCAGTGCACTTAGGCGCGATATGGCCACTCTCTCCACACCGGTAGCAGAAATATCCACCAGTCTCTTTGGGAGACTGTCCTTTGGTCGGACCAGGCTTATGGCCTGAAGCTGCCTTGTTCTTTCTGGACCAAGTTGTGGAGTTGCGGTCAGCGGTCGGTGTCACTGACATAACACTCATCTTATTTTCTAGTGCTTTCACCTGTTGTCTAAGTGACTGTAGCTCACTGTGTGACTCAGGTTTTGGCTTATTCTTTTTCTTTGAACCACTTGGACGATCAGAGGATTGTGGGCTTTGCTCATCCATTTGGTCTTCAGGTTCACACTGTTCTCTTTCTTGAGATGCCTGCACTGTGCGCACATGCTGACGGCGCTTGGGTGCGGCTAGGCTTTCTCTAACAGAGTGGCGGTCTTCCTCTTCCCGGATCTCTTTTAGCAGATTCAGAAAAGAAGGGGGGTTATCCTTTCGTTCCCTAACTTTCAACTGAAGTAACAGAAGGTCAGAGGTCGAACCCCTAATAAGCTGCTCAACTCGGGCTTTGTTAGCTGTGCTAACTGGGAGGCCACCTCCTTGCACTACTTTGTGAAGGGACCTCTCTAATCTAAGAAATTCAGACAAACGCTCCTCAGGGTGCTGTCGGAGGGATCTGAACGCGACTTCACCTGACCCTGTCACACCGAAAATGCTCTCTATTGCCTCTATGTAATCCATGGGGCAAGCATCAGGATCAGTCATACGCACAGCTTGAATGATCTCTAAGGCGGGACCTCTGAGACTCTCAAGTATTCTTCTGCGTGTCTCTTTCTCGGAGCATTCACTCTCCTCAACCAGTATTTTGGCCTGCTCCAGCCAGAGGTCTAGGCCTTCTTCTCCTGTTGGAGTGGGACTGACTCCGGAGAATGTCCTCAGACGTCTATAACCATGGCTGTCTGTCGGTTTACTGGTTCTGCGCCATACATCACCCACTGCACGTATAATGGACTCAGTGTTGCTGGGCCCCGGTGCACTGGGGGTGCATAGTTGTTGGATATCATCCATTGTTTTCCCCTCGTCCTGGAGAAGCTTGTTTAACTTCTCTGTAAACTCATCTGGGCTGCCTGTAGCTTCTATGTAGTGCACCGTACCCCAGGCGCTCCCACCCGCTATTGGCGTAATCTCTGGGGGAATTTTAGTGGGGTCTATCTCTTCACGGCACTCACATAGCACCATTAGGGATCTGAGTTAACGAACTCAGGCCCCACCCAGAGTACTACTACACAAGAAACACTCAGGAAGAAGAAACAGTAGAGACAGCCACTCTTCAGCAGGGCAGTGTGTTCCAACGGAACTGTGATGCTCACAATTGCCAGTGTCCTGAAGCAAATAAATCAGCTAAGCAACAAGTCCATATACTACATCATGAAGAGATAGTTGTAGCTTGTACTTAAACCAATCACTTAGAATGCCAAGCTATGCATTTACAACATAATACAAAGCCATGTGATGTTGTGAAAATGCTAATTGCTAGTCACAATATACATACACATTAACTGTTACACTCCAACATTTAGTTACAGCACAGAAACATTACACAGGCATATTTACCTCTTGCAGATCAATAAAGTTCACACCATACAGGATAATTGGTCGTCAACCAAGGTTACAAACTTATTTCTCTTCACACAGGATCAACTGAACAAACTGACTTCTCACTCTGCCTGTCTCTGTTAGAATGACTGATTAGAGGCTTTTGGGCTGATTTAGAACACCTGTTCCCTAGCTGGCTCTGAGAACCCACCTCCACCTGAGACTGGACTCCCGATTGGCTGTCAATTAAGCATGAACAAATCAAAAACAAAAGAAAACAAGATTGACACAACTTCTGCTAACAAGATAGGTTGTGTGCCTGCACACCATGTGCTGGGCAATGTACAATGCAAACAAACTATGCATTAAAGGCCTAATGCACTCATTTCAAGGTTTCAACTCAAAGCACTGTGAATTAGTTTCCTATTTTAATACATGGCTTCTTCCATATATTTGACCCTATTTAAACCATATGCATTCAGGTTAATTTAGAATAATGTTTAAATGTTTTACTTTTAACCTATTTATATATTACATGAATTTTAGCCAGTAGTCTAAATGAATTAAGGGATGAATTGTAGACTGGGCTACACCTATATGCACGTCTGTGATCTACGTATCTACCTATATGCACGTCTGTGATCTACGTATCTACCTATATGCACGTCTGTGATCTACGTATCTACCTATATGCACGTCTGTGATCTACGTATCTACCTATATGCCCGTCTGTGATCTACGTATATACCTAAATGCACGTCTGTGATCTACGTATATACCTGTATGCACGTCTGTGATCTACGTATCTACCTAAATGCACGTCTGTGATCTACGTATCTCGAGAACCGTTCAACCGACAGCCTTCAAATTCACCACACACACACACACACACACACACACACACACACACACACGTCGCAGATCTCCACGAGGGAGTGCAGTGCCCGTGTTGCCAATAAATTGGATCATTTGGGCTTATCTTATCCGACCGAGTCGACACCGGGCGGGCACTGCTCGGGGACTCCCTCGGGTCGATCTGTGTGTGGCGAATTTGAAGTCGGTCGGTCGAATGGTTGTCTATAAAGTGGTGGCTAATTCCCTAAACGTTTCAGGTCGAGACCCAAAAGAGAGATTAGTGAAAATAGCAGATCTACAAGCTTGCAACGTGGTGCGGTTTTCTGGTTTATAGAATTTCTTTCATTATTATTTTAAATAATTATGTTAAAAAAAGAAGAAATGATTATTATAACTAAAGCTAGCAAAATAAACTAGAATAAAAAACAGTACAGTAGTGCAGGTGTTCTCAACCCGTGGGTCGCGACCCCTCGGGTGGTATCTGGTATTATTTCTGGTTTCAGTATTTATTTATGGTGTATTGTCTCTATTATTAAGGTTATTGTAGCAGTCAATTTATATTGAGGGTCGGGAGGGGGCGGGGCGGGGGTCCCGAGACGTTGCCAAAGCATTTTCGGGGGTCCCCGGCCAAAAACGTTGAGAACCCCTGCAGTAGTGCATCCCGTGCATGGATGCAGAGGTCATTGTTTTATTAACTTAACTATAAACTGCGTTTTGGGATGCAAAATGCACCCTATTTTAATCTCTGGTAATGCACAATCTATGTAAAGGTGTATGAATGTGTGTGTGAATGGGTGAATGTAATGCACAATCTATGTAAAGCTCCTTGGATAAAGGCGCTATATAAATGTACCATTTATCCATCCTTATATGTTGCTGTTCCCCACACTGCAGCCTCTGATGTGGTGAGCTTCGGTGGCGACAGCAGCAGCAGCAGTCTGCTCTACAGCCGGGGGACTCCCCCGGCTGGGGTGGGGTCCGGGGGGAACGTCACCCCCCCGCAGGCGTCCACCAGGGAGAACATCTCTCTGAAGTTCAAGACCCTCAGGAACTCGGGGACGCTGCTCCACGCCGGTGGGGCGAGCGAGGGAACCGCCGCCGGCCTCACCCTGGAGCTGGACAAGGGAAGGCTGCTCCTCCTGCTGGCCACACAAGGTACTACTGCACAGTGCGTGTGTCCACTGTGTGGTGCAGTGGTCATTAGCCCTCATTTGAAAAGACTAGAGCGGTGCCCATGTTGTGATGTCAGAACAGGCCAGTGTATATATGGAATTCTGTGTCAGGCATGCCCAAATATGGAGTGGTGTGATGTCAGAACATGCCAGCTCCATATATGGACCCTGGGCAGAGCCCGGGCAGAGGCCTTTTGTGGCGGTCCTGGACAACCGTGTGTCCGACCGACTCGACACCGGGCACTGCACTCCCTGTGGGGGTGTGGAACACGTGTGTCAATTTGAGACAGAGACATGGTGCATTTATATATATTATTATATTGTAGATCGATAGAAGATAGATATGCCAGTGACCCGTCCCCCACGACTAAGAAGAGTTTTACGGCTCTAGCAGTGATTCTCAAACGTTTTACCTTCCAGGACCACCAGTTTGACATGCATTAGGCTACGGACCCCCATTTAATGTCATTTCTATCTCTGGGACCACAATTCATATTGTAAAATCTCAGAGTTAATTTAACTCTGAGTGTGTACAAATGGAATACTCTGAGTTACAGACCCATCAGGGTCCATTTGGTTACCATAATTTAGCTGGGGACCCCCTGGAACTCCCTCAAGGACCCCTGGGGCGTCCCCGGACCCCACTTTGAGAACTACTGGTGTAGTGGTGGAAAGTAACCGATTACATTCACTCAAGTGCTGTAATTAAGTAACGTTTTCATGTACTTTGACTTTACTGGAGTATTTCTGATTTCCAATACTTATACTTACTTATTTACTTCTACTTCACTACATCTTGGATCCAAATATTGTACTTTTACTCCACTACATTTATTTGCAAACTTTTGTTACTATAGTTACTTTGATTATTATTACAAAACATACACTTAACCACTTCAGCCCTACACACATTCATTTGAAAATAGCTGATCTTCTTTTTTTCAAAAGATTGTTATACATTCAAAATGGGACATTGTGCATAATGAGTAGGCCTACTTTTTCTTTTGGTACTTTTAGTACATTCTGATGCCAATACTTTTGGACTTTTACCCAAGTACACTTTGAATTCCGGACTTTTACTTGTAACACAGTATATATATATATATATATAGAGAGAGAGAGAGAGAGAGAGAGAGAGAGGAGAGAGAGGAGAGAGAGAGAGAGAGAGAGAGAGAGAGAGAGAGAGAGAGAGAGAGAGAGAGAGAGAGAGAGAGAGAGAGAGAGAGAGAGAGAGAGAGAGAGAGAGAGAGAGAGAGAGAGAGAGAGAGAGAGAGAGAGAGAGAGAGAGAGAGAGAGAGAGAGAGAGAGAGAGAGA
>NC_136806.1:7238535-7293198 GCF_951216825.1 Electrona antarctica
CGCCGTAGTCTGAAAACCCACCTTTTCAGACTCCATCATGGCCCATAGCACTTACCCTACCCCCCTTAGACAGCACTTCTTAGACTTATATAGCATTTGAAACAGACTTATAGCATGTCATGTAGACAGCACAATAAGTGCATTGTATGTAGTCATAGCACTTCATAGTATATAGTGTATAGTAGTCATAGCACTTCATAGTATATATGTACAGCATAGTATAGCATATATGTGTAGTTTATATGTATAGTGTCATTATATAGATATGTTCTAGTTATAGTTTATATGTATAGTGTCATTATATAGATATGTTCTAGTCACGTTCTTAGCTTACGCATGTTTCGCGATAAATGCTTTTTACATATGTGATGTATTCCCATGCTTTTTGTTCTTGCTTATTGTAAGTCGCTCTGGATTAAGAGCGTCTGCTAAATGCCTAAATTGTAAATTGTAATTGTAAATTGTCATCTCTCTCTCTCTCTCTCTCTCTCTCTCTCTCTCTCTCTCTCAAATGCGATTATGCATGCGATGCGAAACTTAATATTAATAGCGTTTTTTTGTTTTTGCGGACCGCGGGGCGGGCGGGTTGTTGATTAATATATTGTTTTGCGGGGCAGGTTGGTGCGGGCTGGCTCCTGTGGCGGGACGGGGCGGGCGGGTTATGCAGAAATGCCGGCCCGCGCAACACTACTAAATATAGGGAAGACTGTAGTCATCATTGCACATAACCAAGGGGTCTAATGAAGTACTGTCACCTCATAAACACATGAAAAGCATACAGACAGAAACATGGTTTATCTTAAGTTGTCTGATCTTTATTCATGTAAATACAGTAGATCTTACAGTGGTTAAAAACGATCACACATGCTAGTCACATAACCCCTGCCTCGTGCACAAGCCTCCAAACATCTGGAATAAACAGACGGCCTTATTAACATTTATGAGCGCTCCCCACAACCGTCCTCGTATCCGCTCTGCTTTACATTCATCAGAGCGCTGCTCTAACTCCCTCGTAGCGCGGCCGGCGCCGCCCGCCTCATCATTCCGCGGCCTCGGTATTCTGTGCCGTCACGAGAGGAGAGTTTTATTAGACGTAAATGGACTCCGGGAGCACGGGAGCACGCAATGACTCCGGGAGTCATTGCGTGCTCGTCCCCCACTGCATTCTGGCTAATATAGTCACTATGCAGAATCTCATTCCAAGGCCTGGGCCATGGCTCAGTGGTCCAGGCATCTTGGCTGGCAATCCAGTCTGGCAGTGTGCCGCGGGTTCGACTCCCGATCCCGACGGCCCTTACTGCATGTCACCCCCCCCCCCTAGCCTCGGAAACCCAGACGTTTTTATTTCCAGGGAGAAAAAAAAAAGTCCACTTCAATTCGGCATAGAGTAGCGCAAACGTCGATCACTCTCTGCTGATTTCTGATCGTCTGCACCTTTGTTAAATTGACGCACACACGCACACCGGTACACACACACACTCCTCTCTCTCTGTCGCTCTAATTAATTAGTCTCATGTCCAGCAGCTGCGCACAGTTTCTCCCGGCGGGAGCTGCCTATGCCATAGAAAGCATAGGTGAGTTCCAGGCATAGAGTATATATATAATAGAGACTGAACTGGCGCGAAGCTCCGCCCCCCCAGCTATTCATGTCAGTGGAAGTTGCTCAGTGGCGTTTTGAAGCACCCGGAAGACTGCCGGAAGTACCGTCTCAGAACGTCTACTTCCGCATTTGACCACCAAATTGTGGTGGTCAAATGCGGAAGTGCAACCGAGCGCTCAATGTTAAAGCCCAGCTGCACGGGGTTTCCCGGTCATGAATCCACGGGTCCGCCTGTAGTCCCTCCTCCTACCACTAGGGAGGAGAGCTTCAACGTTGGAAAGTCTGCCTGCCCCCTTGGTTCCAGGCTACCCCCCCCCCCCCCCCCCCCCATCTCTCTCCCCATTTCCTGTCAGCCTACTGTCTGTCACTCCATAAAGAAATATAAAATAAAGGCGAAAGCCACAAAAAAATAATCTCATTCCAAGTTTTCAAAAGTATAACAAACTTTTTTTTTTAAATTGCAGATCTACAAGCTCGCAATGCGTCGCATCGCGTTTTAAGCATGAATTTTTTTTATGATAGCATTATTCACAACATCTCAACAAGACCTGTTATGTGAGCTTTTGGATGTGCTATTTAAGAGCAATACACGTACTTCTGTACGTGGTTGTTATGTCCTTTCACTTTCGGTGTCGCAGCTCAAAGTGGAAGAAACACCTTTTGAACAAATTATGGAAGAAAGACTTTTCACTTTTTCTTTGCAACGTTTTGAAGCCAGACTTTAATAACCCATTAGTTTCAGACCTTTTTATACCGAAGTACCAAACCTCAGAAAATATTTGGCTCCACCATAATAACTGATGTTAAAATAAATTTTAATATACCTGCCCTTTTCGTTCCATTCCTATAAGCCAATAATGCTGCTGCTCTGACAGAACTCTGTCTAATCACTAATCAGCACAACTGATGATATTTCGAATGTGATTAATCCGTTCTCAAATCCATCTATTAACGGCTAGGTGTGCTGTCATGATCATTCCACCCGGCTGGAAACAAAGGTCTTATTAGATGCCCCCTCCTATTAGATGCCCCCTCCTAGAGCACCGCTTGGTGAAACAAAGTGCTTATTAGATGCCCCCTCCTAGAGCACCGTTTGGTGAGTCAATCAGGGATCTAACATCCATTCTCCCTGGGGTTGAGTAGGGCCACCCGAGAGTGAACCGCTGAAGCGCTGAGACAATTACACCGGTCCGTCTTCCGATAAAAAGCTGCCATTGTCCTTTTCTTCATAATTAGATCCAGGCTCGCAGTTAAAGAGGACATAATGGAACAGTAGACGGAATGTGATTAGGAGACGCCGTGCCGGGGAGCTGGCTGTCAGTTAGACTGGAAGAGGGGCTTGTCGTCGAGGAGCCAGCTGTCAGTTAGACTGGAAGAGTGGCTTGTCGTCGAGGAGCCAGCTGTCAGTTAGACTGGAAGAGTGGCTTGTCGTCGAGGAGCCAGCTGTCAGTTAGACTGAAAGAGTTCAGTTAGACTGGAAGAGGGGCTTGTCGTCGAGGAGCCAGCTGTCAGTTAGACTGGAAGAGTGGCTTGTCGTCGAGGAGCCAGCTGTCAGTTAGACTGGAAGAGGGGCTTGTCGTCGAGGAGCCAGCTGTCAGTTAGACTGGAAGAGGGGCTTGTCGTCGAGGAGCCAGCTGTCAGTTAGACTGGAAGAGGGGCTTGTCGTCGAGGAGCCAGCTGTCAGTTAGACTGGAAGAGTGGCTTGTCGTCGAGGCAAGCGGATGAATGCAAATAGTTTTAACCCATTTAGACCTGAGGACCATTCTACAAATCCCTTCTAAATCCTGACAGTTTTCTGAAAAACCATGTCAAGGACCCCAAAAAATATATGTAATTGGCTGCCGGACCCCCATCTGAAAATATGCTGTTCCAGGGACCTCCCACAGAAGCAAAGATTTGAGTTAAAAACTTTCGCTCTGATTTGCAAAACATTTTCAAGATTTTTCACGCGGCACGTCAATAGCTAAAGTATAACATAATGCTATAAACACCACATGGGGTTCGATCCCGTCTAGAATGGGTTAAGCTTAACTTGCTGCATGGCAGTTCATCACACTTTTGTCTTTTAGGATTGTCACCGTGACGTTGTATGGATTTATTCCGATTGGAAGGTGTGCACCGACAGACAGGGGAGCATTAAGGGCAGGAGTCTGACAGGCGATGCAGTGTTGTGTGACTGTCACATTCTAAAGGTGCTTCTTTTTGCACATCACAAGGTTCTGTACGGCATGCTGTAAGTATACTGCAATACTGCGTATTGTTTGCCTGGTATTGGTTCGTTAATTCTTCTTCTTTCTCTGTGTTTTTACCTTATTTTGTCGACCCACGGAACCCGCAATGTGTGTGTTTCTTTTCACCCGGTTCTTTAGTTATGGGCTGTTGAATATCTCTCCCCATGAACCCACATTGGTGCTATAACCACTTTAGAGAATTAAATTGGCTTTCAGTCGAAGGCAGAATACAACGACTGAGACTCATTATGGTCTATAAAATGTTAAAGGAAAAATGCCCAACATATTTTAAAGGTTACTTCCCGTATATCAATTAAATATACAGGGGTGGAGGATTGGAACAAAATCCAAGGGAAATTAAATTTGACCAGTCCTTAAAAATATGTTGAAAAACTGGCTGATGGGCAAGCTAGAATAGTGCTGTATTTATCTATTTATTATGTATTTATTGTTTTGTTTACTGATCTATGACGGTGTCGTTGTAATGTCCTTATTGTTGTGATTTTAGTCAACGCGTGTTCTTCCTATATACCATATGCTGTATTTATTTATTTTGGACCACAATGGAAGTAAGTCTTTGACTTTTTGTGCAATCCTGACATTATTCTGTACTGCTCTTTTTGAACTGTATCTTGAATATATCAAATAAATCAAATCAAAACAAATATATCTTGTTTTGACTGAAACCACAATCTGGGAGAAGAATAATGCGAGATGCATATTTTTAAAAATGTGATAATGTGGAGGCAGTCAGCTGGGGGACATTTCACATCCATTACAAAATGTAACTGTCACAACACACAGCAGGTTTTGTTTATGTTTCAACATCCGGTTCACGTCTCAGGTCTCATGCAGGTAACTCCTCTCTCTCTCTCTCTCTCTCTCCCTCTCCCTCTCTCTCTCTCTCTCTCTCTCTCTCTCTCTCTCTCATCATTAAAAGTGTCCTGTCTTTTTTTGTTTTGTTTTTCATACCGCAGTGGGTTTGTAGAATCGTGCATTTTCTCTCATTGATGTCGCGCCGTCGGCCGGTCCTCCGTGGCAGTATGCAGATATATCCACCCAGGCCTTAATTAGGTGTGTGTGTGTGTGTGTGTGTGTGTGTGTGTGTGTGCGCGTGTGCGTGTGCGTGCGCGCGTGCGTGCGCAGTAGTACTACCAGGTAGATCCAGACACTCCATGCTGGTACATCATGCAGTCCTGTGTGCGTGTTTGTGATCGTGCCATGCATCCATACAGTAGCGATCCAGATATCAAAATGATCGGAGTGCCCCGATCAACTCGGGAGGATTCAGACTTCAGATGGGACTTTGAACGCACTACACGATTATTTATCGGACGGGTAGTAGTAAATTGGGACCTTATATGTATCGACAACATTTTTATTTTATTTTCCAACTGTGCTTTTCCAACATGCTTACTGACACACACTTTTACTGTCGCGGAAACTTTTTTAGATATCGTTTTTGGGTCAAAACGAGCGTTATTCGACGGCCCAGAACTGAAGAACTGTGATGATCACGGTTACAGTTTCTATTGTAAACGGCGGGCCTTCAGAAATAAGGGTCTTGGCCTGGGTCATGGCTCAGCGGTCCAGTCCATGGCCCAGGCCAGGCCATGGCTCAGCGGTCCAGGCCATGGCCCAGGCCAGGCCATGGCTCAATGGTCCAGGCACCGTGGCTGGTAATCCAGCCTGGCAGTGTGCCGCGGGTTCGACTCCCGATCACGACGGCCTTTACTGCATGTCACCCCCCCCCCCCATCTCTCTCCCCCATTTCCTGTCAGCCTACTGTCTGTCCCTCCATAAAAAAATATAAAATAAAGGCGAAAGCCACAAAAAAAACATTAAAAAAAAAAGAAATAAGGGTCTTCACTGAAAAACACTGGCACCGGTTTTGGAAGAAGTAATACATTCTACCTGCATGGCACCCACCCATCTATCCTGTTATGTTCCAGGCAGGACGCTTCCCATCTCTGACAGCCGTCTGCTCAGCCTGGGCAGTCTGCTGGACGACCAGCAGTGGCACCACGTGGAGGTGGAGAGGCTCGGCGCTCAGCTCAACCTCACCGTGGATAAAAGCACCGCGCAGATCCTCCTCCCCGAGCACTTCACCCACTGGGACGTCACACAGGTATGCATAGAGATCCTCCTCCTCCCCGAGCACTTCACCCACTGGGACGTTGCACAGGTACACATAGAGATCCTTCTCCTCCACGAGCACTTCACCCACTGGGACGTCACACAGGTACGCATAGAGTTCCTCCTCCTCCCCGAGCACTTCACCCACTGGGACGTTACACAGGTACGCATAGAGTTCCTCCTCCTCCCCGAGCACTTCACCCACTGGGACGTTACACAGGTACGCATAGCGATGCTTCTCCTCCCCGAGCACTTCACCCACTGGGACGTTACACAGGTACGCATAGAGATCCTCCTCCTCCCCGAGCACTTCACCCACTGGGACGTTACACAGGTACGCATAGAGATCCTCCTCCTCCCCGAGCACTTCACCCACTGGGACGTCACACAGGTACGCATAGAGATGCTTCTCCTCCCCGAGCACTTCACCCACTGGGACGTCACACAGGTACGCATAGAGATGCTTCTCCTCCCCGAGCACTTCACCCCCTGGGACGTTACACAGGTACGCATAGAGTTCCTCCTCCCCGAGCACTTCACCCACTGGGACGTCACACAGGTACGCATAGAGATCCTCCTCCCCGAGCACTTCACCCACTGGGACGTTACACAGGTACGCATAGAGATCCTCCTCCTCCCCGAGCACTTCACCCACTGGGACGTCACACAGGTACGCATAGAGATCCTCCTCCCCGAGCACTTCACCCACTGGGACGTCACACAGGTACGCATAGAGATGCTTCTCCTCCCCGAGCACTTCACCCACTGGGACGTTACACAGGTACACATAGAGATCCTCCTTATCCCGAGCACTTCACCCACCGGGACGTTACACAGGTACGCATAGCGATGCTTCTCCTCCCCGAGCACTTCACCCACTGGGACGTTACACAGGTATATAAGATCATCCTCCTAGTCAAGTGTACCCTTCACTGATTGGGGCTTATTAGCCTGGGATTTATACCCTTTTCGGGTTCGTGATCCAGTCGGGAGTGGATGGTAATGTACGTCATGTTGTAGAGACAGTCATTGGTTTTGTAGTCATCAGGCAGGAAACCTGCACAAACCAGATTGAGAAGCACCCAAAATTCCCCGTGATCAAGGGCATCATAATTTTAGGTCAGGCTACCCCAAATAAAAAGCCTTGATGCGGCGTAAGAATCCGGCACGTTTCTTAGGTTCTTCAAGTACTTTGTGGAATAGTTTGTGTTTTATTCCAACTCGTAGCGACTGGAGAGACTAAAAACAAACAGGGGGGACCAAAATAAAGCGACGCCGAAAAATAACCACAAACCGGAACTGTAGAGTTATTGAGGATATATTGAAGATACAAAATCAGCTGATATTATTTTTTTATTTTTTTTGCAATTTGTGACCGTTTCTCACTGAGGCTAAAGTCATTGATTTTTAATGTTTGTGTTCTCATGTGATGTGAAAGCTTCAAATTGACATATTGGTTGTTCAGTTCGACCCACCGGTTTTGGAGATATGGCTTATAGAGTAATTGCCTTAAAACAGTGAGTTGAGATAACAGGCTTGAAAGGTTCACTTCTGTGGACTCTAACATTACACCTAGCTACAATAGTCATTTCATATTTACTATGTCGATTTCAGCTCTGACATTTATTTCAGACATGGTCTAGTATGTGAGTCTGCCTGTGCTATTAACTCATTTTGGATTTAACCCATTTTGGGTGAGAACTCCTTTTGGTGTTTTAAAGTATTATGTTATACTTTAGCTATTGAAAAATAGCAGATCTACAAGCTCATAGCGCGGCACCGAGTGCCGCACTATGAACTCGTAGGTCTGCTATTTTTGAAAAATCGTGAAAAATGTGCATCAAATCTTTGAATATTATTACAGAGTGTACATTTCAACTCAAATCTTTGCTTCTGGGAGGGTCCCTGGAACAATATATTTTCAGATGGGGGGACGGAGGCATAATTACATATCATTTTTGGTGTCCTTGACATGAAATATTGAGCACCACTGATACAGAAACATAAGGTTTTTCAGAAAACTGTCAGGATTTTGAAGACGTCAGGCCAAAATTGGTTGAAAAAAAGATTTTCTCCTCTCCTGAACTTGCCACCATTACTGTCTCTGTATCAAAAAGAGTCACAACAGTGCATTGTGTATTATATATATATATGTATATGTATGTTGTGTGCCTGTCCAGCTGAGCGTGGGAGCCGTCCATCAGAGCCATGTCTCTCAGAGAGCTGTCGTCTCCAAGAAGAGATGGACCTCCTTCCACGGCTGCATGGAGAACCTGCTCTACAATGGCCTCAACCTGGTCGACATGGCACGACAGCGCCACCACCTGGTCACTGTGATGGTCAGTATAGTATAGTTCGTACACGGGCAACTGGGTGGCCCTGGGGACCACATGCTACCCCCGTGCCTTCACTTATAGTGGCCCTCTGGAGTGAGTGTGAAAATATAGTGGCCCCTCTGGAGTGAGTGTGGAAGTATAGTGGCCCCTCTGGAGTGAGTGTGGAAATATAGTGGCCCTCTGGAGTGAGTGGAAATATAGTGGCCCTCTGGAGTGAGTGTGGAAATATAGTGGCCCCTCTGGAGTGAGTGTGGAAATATAGTGGCCCTCTGGAGTGAGTGTGGAAGTATAGCGGCCCTCTGGAGTGAGTGGAAGTATAGTGGCCCTTTGGAGTGAGTGTGGAAATATAGTGGCCCCTCTGGAGTGAGTGTGGAAATATAGTGGCCCTCTGGAGTGAGTGTGGAAATATAGTGGCCCCTCTGGAGTGAGTGTGGAAATATAGTGGCCCTCTGGAGTGAGTGGAAATATAGTGGCCCTCTGGAGTGAGTGGAAATATAGTGGCCCCTCTAGAGTGAGTGTGGAAATATAGTGGCCCTCTGGAGTGAGTGTGGAAGTATAGCGGCCCTCTGGAGTGAGTGGAAGTATAGTGGCCCTCTGGAGTGAGTGTGGAAATATAGTGGCCCTCTGGAGTGAGTGGAAGTATAGTGGCCCTCTGGAGTGAGTGTGGAAATATAGTGGCCCTCTGGAGTGAGTGTGGTAATATAGTGGCCCTCTGGAGTGAGTGTGGAAATATAGTGGCCCTCTGGAGTGAGTGTGGAAGTATAGTGGCCCTCTGGAGTGAGTGGAAATATAGTGGCCCTCTGGAGTGAGTGTGGAAATATTTATGGGTGTCAAAAAAAATCGATTTGAATTAGAATCGTGATTCCCGTTATGAACGATTCAAAATTGATTCATAATTTCCAAAAATCGAAGAAAAAAAAATTCTGCTTACAGTTTTCACTACATGGTGTTTGTGATATGAAATGTAAGCTTAACCTAATCACAGTAAACATCATGTCTTCAGTCATTTTCAAGTTATTGTATAGTCAGTACTAGTCACTTCAGATCAGCACAGCTGTATTGTATTGTAGTATTGAATCAAGAATCATTTTGAATAGACAATCGTTTTGAAACTGGGTTTTTTTGGATTGAGAATCGAGTTGAATCGAAACGTGACCCCAAGAATCGGAATCGAATCGAATCGTGGGACACCCAAAGATTCACAGCCCTAGAAAATATAGTGGCCCTCTCCATTGTCAAAGTTGCCCAGCCCTGATATAGTTCAATCTGATAGACACGCATGGCCATTGGCCAGACAGTGCATGGTCAATGTGATGGTCACTCAGTAGACTCTACAGTCGTTCTCAACAAGGGGGTCATTTGGGGCATCATATATGGTAATTGCCACCCCCTCCCTTGTGTTCACATTTAACCTTAAATTCAGTCATTTTACAATTTACAGGCATATTGTCCCTAATAATATTCCCCCCCCTCTGCAGTTTTTGCAGATTAATCTAATGCCATGGCAATCAATGTCCGTCCATCATGCAACCGTTCATTTTACCAACCACTTTCAATGTGACATCTCTATTTGGGATGGATGGATGGATGAATGGATGGATGGATGGATGGATGGATGGATGGATGGATGGATGGATGGATGGATGGATGGATGGATGGATGGATGGATGGATAGATTTTATTTTGTCATTGAGCACAAGTGTAAAACAAAATTAATCTGTTGGCATCAATCCAATGCAATACAAGCAAGCAACTCTTCTCCCTTCTGGCCCCAAAACTGTGGAATGCACTCCCCGTTTCAATCAGAACTGCAGCATCACTCCCAATCTTCCGCCGTAGTCTGAAGACCCACCTTTTCAGACTCCATCATGGCCCATAGCACTTATCCTACCCCCTTAGATAGCACTTTTTAGACATTTGATACAATAATTGCATTGTATGTAGTCATAGCACATCATAGTACATATGTGTAGCATAGTATAGTATATAATATATACTACATATGTATAGTTAATATGTATAGTGTCATTATATAGATATGTTCTAGTTACGTTCTTAGCTTACGCATGTTTCTTGATAAATGCATTTTATATATGTGATGTATTCCCATACTTTTGTTCTTGCCTAATGTAAGTCGCTCTGGATTAAGAGCGTCTGCTAAATGCCTAAATTGTAAATTGTAAATTGTAAGCAATCATAATAATGCAAAAGGTGTTAGTATAGTGGCATCCAGTAGCTAATGTAGGTCCCAAGGATAAAAACAATAAGAAAATACAGTTTATACAGTTTTGGCAATATCATTATGGGCAAACATTTTCTCTTTTCGCCCCCTCGTTGCATTATTAATTTTAATGATCAATCAATTAATCGATTGTCTTCCACCGTGGTATTCTTAAAGTTCTTATGCATTTAAATATTAATGCTGCTGTATGCTATCATTACGAATATTAGCATTTTTTTCCAATTATTTGGGGGTCGAAATGAAAGCCAAGAATGTACATATACCCCTGGGGGACCCCGGGCAATTAGGTATGAAAGTGCGTGCGTGCGTGCGTGCGTGCGTGCGTGCGTGCGTGCGTGCGTGCGTGCATGCGTGCGTACGTGCATGCGTGCGTGCGTTAAAGGTCGCTTGAGGCTGCTAACATAAAATAGTGCTGAGTTTCACAGGAGTTCTGTCATCCATATACGTTTGTGCTTTAGTGTTTTAGTGGGAGCTGTGGGGACGCAGTTCTCTTGTAGATGTGATCTAGAGGGTGTGTGTGTGCGTGCGTGTGCGTTCCTGACCATTACTGTATAAAGATAGCAACGCTGATGTCCTTCCTCTGCATGCATAAGAAAGCTGCACCCGCAATCCATCAAAAACTGCAGCCTCAGCGACAGACCTGCATGGGGTCATTAACGCTGGGCACAAAAAACACTGGCCCGCCCGCCGCAACAACACGGCATAATGGATATCGTCGCGCTGTCGGGTGGAAAGCTTGCATAGAACTGTACGTCCAAACTTGTTACTTTTTCAGAAAACAATGAGGGGAAGAACCTGTGTTCCAATAGTTAGTGTACTGGTTCCTAAACGCTGGGTCGGGAATCATTTTGCGTGCACCGAGACACAGCTCTGATATCAACAACAAACCCCAGAGCAGAGCATAACAAAGACCTTGCATCAACAGCATAACTTCCAATGCATTCCATACACCACATAGATACATATAGGAGCAGAAGGAATTATACTGTTAGAGAATGGATGAAGGGGGTCCGGGAAATAATAAAATAAACCTCCGGACTTCCATGTCTAAATGAACTATCACTGCGCTGGATTTAACAACAAGACAAACGGGAGAAGTTGCAATAAAGGAGATCTGAGGTGTTGTGGCTGATAATAATTCCCTTTGAATTACTCTGGGAGCTAAAACAAATTGTAATGACACGCCACAAACAATGATAAAATGATTCATGTCCAAACGAGCTCATAAGTTTCAAATGTTTATATAGTTATTCAGTGCACCAAATATCACAATACAATTTCCAATAAATATATATGTAATAAATATGTGCAAAGAAGCCAGTTTAAACAGTGAGCAAACAAAACGTGAATGAACCAAAATATCAATTAAGTGCGAGTGCGGTCAACAAAATGTATCGCTCCCAGCTCACCCTGCCTCCAAGTCCAAGCGTCCTTAGAGTGAGCTGGTAGATACCTGTATTTGTCACCTATCTGGTGGCCACCCACAGAGACGCTCCCACCAATAGTGAAGCGCCAATGCGGTGCCCACCACAGACATATATACATAGACGCCCTTTCCGGCTCTGAGGCGCGTGTCACCATTGAAGGCACAATTTTCCCGACATTCCTTGCAAAGCATTAGCGGAAGCAAAGCGGAAGCTTACAAGCTTCCGCGTGCGTAACATAAGTCCTGGAAAAGACGCACTGTGATTGGCCAGTAGTCACTTGAGTGACAGCGAGAGACATGGAGGAGTCACATGAGTGACGTCACTCGGGCAGCGACGCAGTCGCCTTCAGCAAATGCCTTCAGCACTTCTAAATAAGAAAGCTGCGGAGAACTGTTGCTTTGTGTTCACTCTTTAATGTTTTCTGTTAGTAATCTAATCCCCCCCTGGCTCTGATGTTGTATTGTTAATAACTTTGTTGTTTGTTTGTCTTGTTTTGTAATGTATATTGTCATGAAAAAACTGCACTTCCGCCTTCATTGGGATACACGTCGCTCCAATGAACTGCAGCGGCAAATGAGGCATCTATTTCTTATAATATCTATGGTGCCCACACCCATCACCAACCAAGTGAGATGTAGGCTAACAGTACGTTTTGGCTCCTACTGTACATGAGGTTTGTGCCCGATAGTGACAGCATGCAGATGCATACTGCCTTTACCTCTGCAAATATGATCTCTTCTCTTTCTTTACACCTCACCAGGATGTAGTATTTTCTCTCTCTATCTATCTATATTTTTATCCCTCAGTCTCTTATCTGCAGTATCTCCTCTCTATAAGCTGCTATAATTCTATCCTATCTATGTATCTATACAGCAGTGGTTTTCAACCAGTAAGTGGTCCGGGCGGGATGAATTATGGCTTGTGCCAAATGTGCACGTGCACAGGGGCCCTGAGCTAATGGGGGCCCTTGGCTTCCAACAAGCTTGAACAGATTGGACTTTCCGTTCCAGAAATAATGGCCAAAACATCCTGAAAGCGGGCGATTTTTGAGTTTTGGCCATTATCGCCCGTTTTTCTTTAATAACACAGACTAGGAAGGTCGGACAGTGACAAACTAGATACCTGAGTAAAGTTCAATTTGAGCTTTGTCCAACACATCCACATCTATTCAGTCAGCCTTACCGTTAGGCTGCTATAGGGACAGTTAAAAACCTGTGCCGAACACATTAGGGAAAACAAATCGGCACCTTGGGGGGGGGGGGGGACTGTTTTTGATCAACGTTTATTTCTCCTATCGTACCACCAACATCAATACAACATGGAATTGTGGACAAAATCCTAAAGTTTTGGGTCTGAGAGGCTTAACCTCATCAAATGGTGGTCCGTGGCTCAAATGGGTCTGACTCTGAGAGGCTAAATGTCATTAATGGTGGTCCGTGGCTCAAATGGGTCTGACTCTGAGAGGCTAAATGTCATTAATGGTGGTCCGTGGCTCAAATAGGTCTGACTCTGAGAGGCTAAATGTCATAATGGTGGTCCGTGGCTCAAATGGGTCTGACTCTGAGAGGCTAAATGTCATTAATGGTGGTCCGTGGCTCAAATAGGTCTGACTATGAGAGGCTAAATGTCATTAATGGTGGTCCGTGGCTCAAATGGGTCCGACTCTGAGAGGCTAAATGTCATTAATGGTGGTCCGTGGCTCAAATGGGTCTGACTCTGAGAGGCTAAATGTCATTAATGGTGGTCCGTGGCTCAAATGGGTCTGACTCTGAGAGGCTAAATGTCATTAATGGTGGTCCGTGGCTCAAATGGGTCTGACTCTGAGAGGCTAAATGTCATTAATGGTGGTCCGTGGCTCAAATGGGTCTGACTCTGAGAGGCTAAATGTCATTAATGGTGGTCCGTGGCTCAAATGGGTCTGAGAGGCTAAATGTCATTAATGGTGGTCCGTGGCTCAAATGGGTCTGACTCTGTGAGGCTAAATGTCATTAATGGTGGTCCGTGGCTCAAATGGGTCCGACTCTGAGAGGCTAAATGTCATCAAATGGTGGTCCGTGGCTCAAATGGGTCTGACTCTGAGAGGCTAAATGTCATCAAATGGTGGTCCGTGGCTCAAATGGGTCTGACTCTGAGAGGCTAAATGTCATTAATGGTGGTCCGTGGCTCAAATGGGTCTGACTCTGAGAGGCTAAATGTCATTAATGGTGGTCCGTGGCTCAAATGGGTCTGACTCTGAGAGGCTAAATGTCATTAATGGTGGTCCGTGGCTCAAATGGGTCTGACTCTGAGAGGCTAAATGTCATTAATGGTGGTCCGTGGCTCAAATGGGTCCGACTCTGAGAGGCTAAATGTCATTAATGGTGGTCCGTGGCTCAAATGGGTCTGACTCTGAGAGGCTAAATGTCATTAATGGTGGTCCGTGGCTCAAATGGGTCCGACTCTGAGAGGCTAAATGTCATTAATGGTGGTCCGTGGCTCAAATGGGTCTGACTCTGAGAGGCTAAATGTCATTAATGGTGGTCCGTGGCTCAAATGGGTCCGACTCTGAGAGGCTAAATGTCATTAATGGTGGTCCGTGGCTCAAATGGGTCCGACTCTGAGAGGCTAAATGTCATTAATGGTGGTCCGTGGCTCAAATGCCGAATAAAGAACGGGCCTTGATACAAAAAAACATGTTGAAAAACACTGATCTATATCTTCTATAAGCTTCTATAATTCTATGTATCTGCAGTACAGTATCTAAGCTGCTATAGGTGACATTGCTACTGTGAGCCGGCCATGGTTGTGTTATCATCATTATGCTAATGTACAGTCAGTGTCCTTGCTGATGACTTGCTGATGAGATCTGTGTGACATCAGGACAAAACCACCCCCCGCCCCCCCCCCCCTCCATATTCATGTGTGCGTGCATGCGTGCGTGCGTGCGTGCCCGTGTCTCTCTGCACCTCTGTCCATCTCTCGCAACCTTCTCTCCTAGCTCTCTTGTTCCCTCTCTGTCTCTTTACCTCCCCGTCTAATTTTAGAGATGATTTACTGTTAGTCTAGTTCATATCATAAGATTTTAGTCGACCGAATCTATAGTTGATTTTGTCGACAAAAATGTATTTGGGCAGGCCTCGATGGGCAGGCCTCGATGGCGTCGTAATAGCAGATTTTACACTTGTTGCATGCTGAAAGTAGCCGATCTACAAGCGAACAACGCGTCGCAGCGCGATGCGTTGTGAGCTTGTAGACAAAAAAGCACAAGTATGTTTTGACTATTTTATGAGCTGTTAAGTTCAGTTATCTCTCTTGTCGCCTACTCTTTTTAATTTATATATGGATGATCTGTCGAAACAGTTGGATGCTTGTAACACTGGTTGTATGCTGGGTAATGATCTTGTCAATCATTTGATGTATGCAGATGATTTAGTCATACTGAGCCCAAGTAGCGCTGGACTACAGCAGCTGCTCGACATTATGTACTGAGTATGGCATTGAAAATGATATCAAATATAATGCCAGTAAGAGTGTTTATTTGTAGAACAAAAGAGGACAAAAGTCAAACATTTCCTGATTTTAAACTATCTTTTAACACTCTCAGTGTAGTAAAGTCAAATATCTTGGACATTTTATTACAGAACAGTTGACAGATGATGATGATGATATACACATCGTAGGATGTATGCACAGGCGAACACCCTCGCACGCAAGTTCAGTATGTGTTCAGAAGCAGTTAAGACTACTCTATTTAGAGCTTACTGTACACCACTCTACAGTCTACACTGCCCACACTGCTACAAAAACGTATAAGTATTCAGAAACTTCAAGTAGCATATAATGATGCCTAGAGAGTTTTACTCAAAAAGCCTAGATGGTGCAGTGCAAGTGAAATGTTTGTGGCTGCAAGAGTCAATACTTTTCAAGCTGTTCTCCGGAACTTAATGCATAGATTCATGTGTCGCTTGGATGAGTCTGTGAATAGCATCATCGTCAGTATAAATAACCCTGTCAAAAGTTGCACTAGATACTCCTCTAGCCTTAGATAACATTGGCTTAAAAGCCTTTATTTATAACTGTCACAGATGCCTGTCTAACATGTACATTTGGTCTCTCTCTCTCTCTCTCTCTCTCTCTCTCTCTCTCTCTCTCAGGGTCACGTGACCTTCTCGTGCGCCAAGCCAGTCTCCGTCGCCGTGACGTTCGTCGGCTCCCGGAGCTTCCTGCGGTTGCCGGGGGCGACGGGAGGAGGAGCGTCGAGCGTGGGACTGCAGTTCCGCACGTGGAACAAGGCGGGGCTACTCCTGACCTTTGACCTGCCCCTTCCCCAGCAGGGGGGCGTGGCCTGGCTGTACCTGAGCGAGGCCAAGCTCCGCCTGCAGATCCACAAGGCTGGCAGGGCCCTGCTGGAGCTCAGTGCAGGTGAGACTCACATTGTCCATTATGGCCCGCCTCTACCCCATTAAAGGAGAATTCCATGCTAGAAGGCTTTCTTACCTTTATTTGTAGTTGTTACGTCCCCACCAAAGAGGTCCAGGTGTTATTTTGTGCAAAAAGTGCATTTTTGGCTATTTCCCCTACCATAAGCCCTCAATGTTTTTTTTTTGCGTGCGTGCGTGCGTGCGTGCGTGCGTGCGTGCGTGCGTGCGTGCGTGCGTGCGTGCGTGCGTGCGTGCGTGCGTGCGTGCGCGTGTCAGGGTCAGACCTGAACGATGGCCAGTGGCATTCTGTGGAGCTGACGTCCAGACCTGGTCATGTGACCATCACCGTGGACGGAGAGGAAGGAGGCGGAGCCACTGCTCACGCCAGCCCTTCGTTTCCCGTCGCCACAGGAAGTGACCTCTTCTTTGGTGGTAAGTGAGAATTACAATTGAAACAGCCATTATTAGTGCACGTCCACTCATAGACAAAGGCTAGATGGCTCAAGGCGGAGTCGTTGACGTAGTTCACCCGGCGGCCATCTTGCTTTGGGACTACAGTACAGTATGTTCAATGGCAGCTCAAACAAAAACAGTCATAACTCGCTCAAGTCTTGACGGATTTACAGGGGTTGGTTTATTACAAACGTTGTCAATGTGGCTATGATATGGGATATTATCTGCTTCATTTAGTTTTTTATATGAACGTCGTATAAAAGCATATAAGTTTGCGGACGTCTCTGACATTTATAACAAACCAAGTTCATGATCCGGTCGGGAGCGGATGGTAACTTAATTCATGTTGTATAGTCAATGATTTGTAGTCATCAGGCATGAAACCACAACCGGAATTATACCCAAAATAATTCCCCGCAATCGTAATGTTAGG
Organism: Electrona antarctica; assembly: GCF_951216825.1. Classification (NCBI taxonomy): domain Eukaryota; kingdom Metazoa; phylum Chordata; class Actinopteri; order Myctophiformes; family Myctophidae; genus Electrona; species Electrona antarctica. The sequence goes on from NC_136806.1 coordinate 7,255,794, forward strand.
GCCTACCCATGGAAACTCTTGATGTGGCGTAGTTTAATTGATTTTTAAAATTAAAAATAAATAAATGTGAAATAAAATGTGCTTCCCAGAGACGTCTGTAATCATCTGTACTCTGTATACCATATATGTCAAACTCAAGGCCCGGGGGCCAAATCAGGCCCGTGGATGAATTATCTTTGGCCCGCGGGATGATATTTAATTAGTATTAGAACTGGCCCTCTGGTATATTGCACAGACCACCATAATACTACAAGTCCGACATTTCACTGCGAGTGCATTGGCACATATCACATACTATGAAATCAGTGCTTGGTGAGGATCATAGAACAGGAAACTGAGCTTAATAATAATGCATTTTCAGTTTTAAATGCATTTAATTTTTTGCTGTTTGCCTGGGACGTCCTCATGACCGCGGTGCCCGTGTGTTGAAACACAGTTCGGCCCTCGACCTCGACCGATTTCTTTATTTTGGCCCACTGTGTATTTGACATCCCTGCTGTATACCTTTTGTATGGGACATTTATTTTGGGTAGACCCTAAAATTATTCCTGAAAAGATTGAGGACCACTGCTTAACAGTGTTGTTTTCGTCGACTAAAACTAAGACGAAAAATGTTCGTCGACTACCTTTTTTCACACTGACGGAAACTAAATGGAAACTAAATAAAAACTAAGCTATGATGACTAAATGTATTGACAATTTCGTCAACAAATAAAAACTAGACTAAAATGTCAGAAAGGGACTAATGGACAAGAGATCCAGTATAAGTCATTTTACACTTGGTTGCATGCTGAAAATAGCAGATCTACAAGCTCACAACGCGTCGCAGCACGACGCGGTGTGAGCTTGTAGATCGGCTATTTTCAGCAAGTGTAATAACAGTCATTACGACAGCATCAAGGCCCGGCAAAATACATTTGGTTCGACAAAATCAACTGTAGATTTAGTCGACTAAAATCGTATGACATTTAGTCGACTAAAACTAGACTAAACACTAAAACATTCCAGGTGACTAAAATGTGACTAAAACTAAATAAACTATATTGAAGAGACTAATGACTAAAACTAAAATCAAAATGTGTTGCCAAAAACAACACTTCTGAGCTGAAGGTCAGTGTTTGGTCGTGTTCTGCAGGCTGTCCCGGAGGCGAGGCGGGCGGTCAGGAGTGCAGGAACCCCTTCAACGGCTTCCAGGGCTGCATGCGTCTGCTGACCGTGGGCGGCCGGCCCGTGGACCTGACCATGGTGCAGCAGAGGCTGCTGGGTAACTACAGCCACCTGCAAGTGGACATGTGTGGCATCATCGACAGGTCAGTCCACTATTAGTTTACACACATAATAAAAAGCCGGGGCGGTGGCACAGTCGGTATAGCGCTGTCGCCTCACTGCTAGAAGGTCCTGGGTTCGATTCCCACAGTAGGTATAGCGCTGACGCCTCACTGCTAGAAGGTCCTGGGTTCGATTCCCACAGTCGGTATAGCGCTGACGCCTCACTGCTAGAAGGTCCTGGGTTCGATTCCCACAGTCGGTATAGCGCTGACGCCTCACTGCTAGAAGGTCCTGGGTTCGATTCCCACAGTCGGTATAGCGCTGACGCCTCACTGCTAGAAGGTCCTGGGTTCGATTCCCACAGTAGGTATAGCGCTGACGCCTCACTGCTAGAAGGTCCTGGTTTCGATTCCCACAGTCGGTATAGCGCTGACGCCTCACTGCTAGAAGGTCCTGGGTTCGATTCCCACAGTCGATATAGCGCTGACGCCTCACTGCTAGAAGGTCCTGGGTTCGATTCCCACAGTAGGTATAGCGCTGACGCCTCACTGCTAGAAGGTCCTGGGTTCGATTCCCACAGTAGGTATAGCGCTGACGCCTCACTGCTAGAAGGTCCTGGGTTCGATTCCCACAGTAGGTATAGCACTGACGCCTCACTGCTAGAAGGTCCTGGGTTCGATTCCCACAGTAGGTATAGCACTGACGCCTCACTGCTAGAAGGTCCTGGGTTCGATTCCCGCTGGGGACGCTGTGGGCGCTGCAGGGGGCATGCTCTCTCCTCCGCGTCATCAGTGCCCATACCCGAGACGGGGTTGGCAAAAGGGGATTTCTGTGTGGAATTTGTAAATTCTCCCCGTGTCCCCCTAGGGTAGGTAGTACCCTCACAAAATACATGCAGTAGTCCTGGTCTCTAAACTGCCTCCCCCTGGCCAACCGGGGTAACTCCCCCCAGTGTGAAGAAAAGCGGCCTGTACTCCTCATGCATTGAAGGAAGCATGAGGTCAGTCAGTTGCTCTCCCCAGGTTGGCAGAGGGAGTGTAGAGCCCAGGATTGCATTGTATAATTGACTGTGAAAAAATGGGTTACAAAACCGTGGGATAAAATTGTAAGAATAAAATCAAATGAAAATAAAATAAATATCACAGCGACGGCTCCTGGAACTTGTGACTGGGGTTGACGATCGGGGGCTGGCTGTTTAGAGCAGGGGGAGGGGCTCATCCTTTTGGTTTACACTGAAGTCAATAAATTGCCCTGGAGCCGCCCGTCCCTGACAGAACAGCCATTCTCTCCATTTCTGTCCGTCCGGGGGGAGGAGGGCAGAACACACTCCATGGAGCAGAGCTGTTCTGTGAATCTCAGCGACTCCCATTGAAAATGAATTGCGAGCTGCTCTGCCCCCCCCCACCCCCCTCTCTCTCTCTCTCTCTCAGAGAGAGAGAGAGAGAGAGAGAGAGGGCACATCAAGCAATAACAAGGTCTAGTCCATGGAACCCCTGGGTCTGCAGCTGGCTGTAATCACGATCCATGGACGCCTGCTGAAACCAGGAAAGGACTGAAAACTCCTGGGGCATTACTTAATTAACACCGTCCTATCAAATGGTAACGGCCAGCGCTCAGGACGGAGGTTAATAAAAGGACAGATTTATTGATATCAAAACAGATCGCATCGCCCAACAGGCTGGGGGCGCCTGTTGCGCAACATTTGATATAATTTCCGGTTGGGACGTCATAGAAAATGTCCCCCCCCCCCATTTTAGCGGATCAGATCGAAAATCTTAAAACGTGAATAACTCTTGATCTAAATCAATCCGTCCTATTCTAAGCAAAGATTATGTTTTTGACGGCCCATCGCAGTCCCGTCGCTAGTCGCGTTGGAATTAATCATACCTCCCGTTGTTGTCGATCGCCTCGGGGGTGTTTTGGCTACATCTAGCTACTTCAGCTACATCTGGGATAGAATCTGGGATACAAGCTCATAGCGCGCCACCGAGTGGCGCGCTACGAGCTTGTAGGTCTGCTATTTTTGAAAAATCGTGAAAATGTGGCACAACTCTTTGAATATATATTCTTTCAGAGCGAACGTTTTTAACTCAAATATTTGCTTCTGAGAGGTTCCTCCTCAACAACATATTTTCAGATGGGGGTTGGTGGCCAATTACATATCATTTTTGGGGTCCTTGACATGAAATATTGAACACCACTGATACATAAACATGAGGTATTTCAGAAAACTGTCGTCAGGCCTAAATGGGTTAATGGAGAAAGGATGTACCCAGCTTACTGTCCGGCAATGAAAGGATGTACCCAGCTTACTGTCCGGCAATGCTTCCAGTTAAAAAGATCTCCTAAAGGATGTACCCAGCTTACTGTCCGGCAATGCTTCCAGTTAAAAAGATCTCCTAAAGGATGTACCCAGCTTACTGTCCGGCAATGCTTCCAGTTAAAAAGATCTCCTAAAGGATGTACCCAGCTTACTGTCCGGCAATGCTTCCAGTTAAAAAGATCTCCTAAAGGATGTACCCAGCTTACTGTCCGGCAATGCTTCCAGTTAAAAAGATCTCCTAAAGGATGTACCCAGCTTACTGTCCGGCAATGCTTCCAGTTAAAAAGATCTCCTAAAGGATGTACCCAGCTTACTGTCCGGCAATGCTTCCAGTTAAAAAGATCACCTAAAGGATGTACCCAGCTTACTGTCCGGCAATGCTTCCAGTTAAAAAGATCACCTAAAGGATGTACCCATCTTACTGTCCGGCAATGCTTCCAGTTAAAAAGATCACCTAAACCAATGCTTCCAGTTAAAAAGATCACCTAAACCAATGCTTCCAGTTAAAAAGATCACCTAAACCAATGCTTCCAGTTAAAAAGATCACCTAAAGCAGTGGGTCCCGGCCGGGACCACCAGCGGTTCCAGGTGGTCCCCAGCTAAATGATGGAGAGTTGGAAACCAAATGGACCCTCTATAGATCTTTAACTGTCCGTGGCTCAAATCAAATGACTAATAATGAATGTGCCTTGATATGAAAAGGTTTGCAAACCGCTGCCCTAAAGAATAACTCTATAGAGTGTCGCAGTCCCGCCCCCTTTCAGTCCCGCCCCCTTTCATGACGACGCTAGAACCAGAAGTGACTTTTCAAAAAGTATTTATTTAAAGACGATTACGCCGCGGACAAAGCCAACTCGAGTTGTGACACATCATGACAATAAACACAATGTTTTTCGCTGATCAAATGATTTGTAAGAAGAAAAACAAAACAAAAAGTGTTCTAGTATCCTGCCATGTTTTTATTCTTACAAATTATTTGATCAGCGAAAAACATTGTGTTTATTGTCACGATGTGTCACAACTCGAGTTGGCTTTGTCCGTGGCGTAATCATCTTTAAATAAATACTTTTTGAAATATTTGATCGGCCCAAAACATTGTGTTTACTGTCATTTGTCGTCACAACTCCAGTTGGCTTTGTCCGCGGTGTAAACTTTATATTTTGTATATATAAATACTTTTTGAAAAGTCTATGAGGAAAATGAACGGGGAATTCACTTCTGGTCCTCGGGAGGGGGCGGGACAGCGATGCCGTATCTATGTGAGCGGACATAAGACTCCTTCCAAAACAAGAGTACACCTTACGTCGTTACTCTTCTACCTTGGGGCGACTGTGGCTCAGGAGGTAGAGCAGGTCGTCCAATGATCCATGGGTCGGCGGTTCGAATCCCGGCTACTCCTGTCTACATGTCGAAGTGTCCTTGGGCAAGACACTGAACCCCAAATTGCTCCCGATGTGCTGGTTGGTACCTTGCATGGCTTCCGCCGCAATCGGTGTATGAATGTGTGTGTGAATGTAATGCACAATCTATGTAAAGCGCCTTGGATAAAGGCGCTATATAAATGCACCATTTACCATTTACCATTTTACCTTTTGCGAACACCGGAGGAGATAATGGGATGACGAGGACTGCAGAGTTGGGTTGTTGTAGTTTTTATGTGGAATAATATTCACAAGCAACAAGATACAGTATCAATGTAATTGTTAGTGTAGACCCTTAGAACTCCAGCCCCTGAATAGATCGCTATAGCCAGCTTCAAACAAAATGCTAATTCAGGCTGATATGGAAGGCCTGATATGGAAGGCCATCTCTGTCCATGCAATGCGTTACGTTAATGCTATAAGAACATACAAAACAATAGGAATAGGAATCTTCTGCTATCTCACAATTCAATTTGATTCCGATTCTTGGGGTCACGATTCCCACAAAAAATGTATTATTAAAAAAAGGGAAAAAATAGTTTAATCTAAATTATTTCAGTCTTATTGTTTTCATCTGGATAAAAGACGGTTTTTACTATTTTGAAAAACATTTTTGAATAGTTTTTTTTTATAGGTTTTTAGGGTTTAGCATGGACGGAATTAGAGCCCTATGAGCCATATCTTGTTATATCCTGCCTAATCCCTAAACTTCTTTGGTATTTTTGACAATTGTCAAAAATTGCGGGAAACCCTTTTGGTGTTTAACATTATGTTATACTTTAGCTATTGAAAAATAGCAGATCTACAAGCTCATAGCGCGGCACCGAGTGCCGCGCTACGAGCTTGTAGGTCTGCTATTTTTTTTTTAATTGTGAAAATGTGGCACAAATCTTTGAATATATATTCTTTCAGAGCCAACGTTTTTAATTCAAATCTTTACTTCTGGAGGGTCCCTGGAACAACATATTTTCAGATGGGGGTCGGCGGCCAATTACATATAATCTTGGGGGTCCTTGACATGAAATTGTTTGAGAACAACTGACAGAAACATGGGGTTTTTCAGGAAACTGTCACGATTGTAGAATCGTTCCCAGGTCAAAATGGGTTAAAAATATTTCAAATAGCCGAACTACAAGCTCATAACGTGTCGATGTAGACTATAGACTACATCAAAGTTGCTCCCGGAATCAACACTGGCGTTGTGGTAATAACCTATTATTTGTGGTAATAACCTATTATTTGTGGTAATAACCTATTATTTGGCAGTATAGTATAACAGCTGCGCCGCTTTTTCCGTCGAGGAGGAAAAGAAGTCACAAGTTCTCTCTGAGCATCCCTTGATTGTTTTCTTGTCAGGGTTCTATATTTAGGACAGACTCTCTTTCACGATGCGGGGGGGAAATTGGATTCTTGACAACGTCATTTTGAGGAGTATACTGTACTATACTGTACGAGAAGTGTCAGAGATTATATCACCTGACAGGACAGGTTGTGCGTGCGGAAACACACGCACGCACGCACGCACGCACGCACGCGTGGTTGTCCATCGTGTCCGATAATGACCATCTTCTCCTATGTGTGAGTCTTCTGGTGGCTGTGTAGTCCGATCCTGGCTCCACAGTCAAGGTTGCAGACCTGGCATTTAAAAGCGGTACTGGGGGGAACAGGGGTGGCTTTGCGGGCATGATGCCTCTTTGCACGCACACACACACACACACACACACACACACACCCACACACCTACGCACGCATGCACAGTTGCACACGCACGCACGCACGTGTGGTATTTATACATTTCAGAGTTATTGCTCGTCTGAGAGCGGAGCTGTAAAATAACCACTGTGAGAAACGCTGTCGTGTGACTGTCCTACTATACGTTTCTTGCACCCGCCTTCTAATGAGAGCGCAAAATCTCTCTTGGACGAGCCACCCATCGACTTCTCTAATATACGGCAACCTTCCCCGTGTTTCTTCACTATAGTCCAGAAGAACACAGTTTGCCGGCCATACTGCTATACAGAGCTGACAATGAGGTTATATCTTCCCTTCTTCTCTGGAATCCTGCCTCAAAGCAGACCAGAGGTAGAAAACTGTCGTTCCCTGATGTCATCGCTATAGGGACACAAGCATCAGGAAGCAGGAACTGGGCATTGTGAAATCCATGATCTCGACCGCGGTCGAAAAATGATGACCAGGAGGGTTGACTGGACGTCAACCCTCCTGGTCTCAGTTTCATGTGTTGGTTCAATTTGTCTGGCCTTCCTGCATGGAAACTCTCTCTCAGATCCTTTCGGATCGTCTGCCAACGAGGCAGAAACCTCACATCTCCATATTTCAACCTTTGTGGTTTGAGTGCAGTGCAGTGCAGTGGTTCCCCAACTTTTTGTGGTTTGATCAGTGCAGTGCAGTGGTTCCCCAACTTTTTGTGGTTTGATCAGTGCAGTGCAGTGGTTCCCCAACTTTTTCATGTCCCAAATTGACACCAATTTGACCGCGGACCCCCATTTGAAGAGATATGCCAGGGACCCCCATAAGTGAAGACTTTTACGGCTCTAGCAGTGATTCTCAATCCGTTTAACTTTAAGGACAAGGACCCAAAGTCCCCACGAGGTCACGTGCAGGCATCCGCCTGGGTGACGGCAGACTGCTGGGCGAGTGCTGGCGCTTTGGCATGGGGGTCAGATCAACATATGGAATGGAATTCTGTTCTGGCCATATATGGAGCGTGTCTTGAGTGTACAGGGTTTGGTGAGGTCTGGCCATATATGGAGCGTGTCTTGAGTGTACAGGGTTTGGTGAGGTCTGGCCATATATGGAGCGTGTCTTGAGTGTACAGGGTTTGGTGAGGTCTGGCCATATATGGAGCGTGTCTTGAGTGTACAGGGTTTGGTGAGGTCTGGCCATATATGGAGCGTGTCTTGAGTGTACAGAGTACAGAGTTTGATGAGGTCAGATCAACATATGGAATCAATGTCAGAAGAGGTCAGCTCCAAATATGGAGATCTACGGGTGGCAGCGGGGGCAGTGTCTTGAGTGTACAGGGTTTGATGAGGGCCCAATAATAAGAAAGGTACAGTTTTGGACTTACAAGCGACCAAACTTTTTTCTTTTCTCCCTCCACACCTTCTGTTGCATCTCTGCTTTGTTCCCAGCTGCTTTGATCAGCACTTGCAGGAAGACATTACCGTTAATGACACCATGCCCCTTAAAGGGATAGTTCAGATTTTTTTAACTTAAGTTGTATGCAATACTTGCCATTAATATAGTGGTTGCAACTGTATTAATTGATTGCCTGAGTCCCATGGTGGGAGTTCTGCTCTTGTTTTGGTCAATATTAAGTAGTTCCGGTCATTTTGTGGGGGGCCACGCAGTAAAAGTAAATGAATCCACAAAACGAACGTAATTTGTATTGTTGACCTATTTCTAAAATATTAGCGCGACTTTCGTTCAACTTTGACCCCTCTATCACATGGAACTATTTTTTGGGCGTAGTGATATGGACACAAAAAACATAGTTCTGTGTGATAGAGGGGTAAAAAAAGAACGGAAGTTGCACTAATATTTTAGAAATAGGTCAACAATACAAATGACGTTAGTTTTGTGGATTCATTTACTTTTACTGCGTGGCCCCCAGTGCCCCCCACAAAATGACCGGAACTACTTGATATTTCACCAAAACCAGAGCAGAACTCCCACCAAAGGACTCGGGCAATCAATTAATACAGTTGCAACCACTATATTATGGCAAGTACAACTTAAGTTAAAAAAATCTGAACTATCCCTTTAACACCCCGAACGCCCGGGGTGATTTAATCCATTAAATCATGGCGCCCAGCGATTTATAGCAGCGGAGCACATTTAGAGACGGACCGGATGTTATCCCGGATGTGGCTGAAGTAGCCAAAACACTCTCGAGGCGATCGACAAAAACAGGAGGTATGATTAATTCTAACGCGACTGGCGACGGGACCGCGGTGGGCCGTCTAACACATAATCTTTTCTTAGAATTGAACAGAATGATTTACATCAATTATTTTTTAAGATTTTCAATCTTGTCAGCTAAAATGGGGGGGGGGGACATTTTCGATGACGTCCCACTGGAAAAATAACATAGAGTGTTGCGCAACAGACGCTCCCAGCCTGTGGAGTGATGCGATCGGTTTTGATATCAATAATCTCCGTCCTTTTGATCAATCTCCGTCTTGAGCGCTGGGCGTTACTAATTGATAGGGCGGAGAACTCCGTCCTGTGTGCTCAGGCTGTTAACGGAGCATTTCATCCACCGTCAACCTTAATATCTTCATAATTAATAATTGGTCCTCCTCTCTCACGGGCATCATCATTAGATGCCACTATCTCTGTCTGAATTTTCATTTCGTTTCACTTTATTATTCAGACTGAAAGCCCTCCCCACGGCAGAAGTTTATGGGATGGGTGTCGTCAAAGCGGCAGTCTTCGGTGATTGGTTCATAACAACCAATCAGAATAGTAGGAAAGCAGATCACGTTGTTGTCAATCATGAGGCTATGGCTAACCCGTTTGCTAACCAAACGAACACAGCCAACGAGCGCTACTAGTATGTAAACAAAAGCGGTAAAATATGTCAGATGATGATGTTTATAAAACCTCTCGTTTCTGGTGCCAGGCTAGCTGTGGACATCATTAGTGAGCTCAAATGATGCGTACAGTATGTAGATGCGTTTTAAAACGGTTACGATAATCGATGGTTATCAACATTATGGTCGTGGCGTGGGATGTGATGTCCATCCATCCATCCATCCATCCATCTTCAACCGCTTATCTGTAGTCGGGTCGCGGGGGCAACAGCTCCACCAGAGTGCTCCAGACTTCCCTTTCCAGAGCAACATTAGTGACTTCCTCCTGGGGGATTCCGAGACGTTCCAAGGCCAGTGAGTCGATGTGTTTCCTCCAACTGCGCCTTGGTCTGCCCCAGGGTCTCCTCCCCGGGGATGTGATGTGAGCAACGGAAATGTCCAGCAAACCCTTTAACCATTCCGATTCCTTATCGGGTTACCCATTTATTTAACGATTCCTGTATTTCTGATAAACACAAATTCAATCACACATACAGTATACCCCACATACCCCCTTTCCACCAAAATAACCTTTGTTCTAGAACTGGTTCGGTTTTAGATTATTGGAACCGTCTTGGTGCTTTCACGGAAATCCAGCGGCCATTTTTTGGGGTTCCAGTTCCGGGATTATATTCTTTAATCCATGTTTTGATCGGATCGCATCGGTACAATTTGGTAGCTGCCTCTCATTAACATAACAGTCAAAGTGCAGGGACAGTGGCCATTTTGAAGATGTGCGCGCATCCACTTGCACTCTATGTGCTGCTTTCATTGGCCTGTATCTCCAAATCGGCGCAATGAATGTCGTGTCTGGTGAAAACAAGGTTTTTCAACGGCCGACAGCAGGCGCTGTGATACTCCCGGTCGGGTGTTTTTCACCACCGACCGAGAGAACCACAACCGGTCAAGACACCACACACAGCATTTTGTCATTGTAACATCCGGTTATGGATATTTGGCTCTTCAAAATAAGGGTTGCGTGCGATAAAACCTTGGCAATGTGCGATAGATAGATTAATGAATCCTGGCGGTCAAACGGTTAGGATTCTGAACCAGTTCATTGTCAGTGGAAACACTCTGAACTGGTTCAATATCAGGCAGGGAAAACAGAACACTCCATTCGACTGGTATCATACCATCTTATGGGCCCAGTATGGTCGTTATCATACCATCGTATGGGCCCAGTATGGCCATACTGGCATACTCACTGTTTCAGTATGTCATTATCAGCGATTGTCATTATCACTGATGTCCTGACGGAGGCGTGCCGTGTCCGGTGGCCTTGAGCTACGTGAGGCACCGCGGAGCGAGGCGCTAGCCGAGCGAGTCGCCGTGCCGAGCGTTGCGAAGGCCACCAGACCCGACTCAGCGCCGTCCGAGTTATGTCCCGATAGGCAGAGAATAGTATATATTAGTAGCCCCTAGTTTCCATGCGCCGACAATAGTTGGAAATGACACGTCCACCAGGGGGAAACCTTGACCAGGCTATGGTGAGTATGCCAGTATGGCCATACTGGCCCCATACGATGGTATGATAACGGGACATACTGGGCCCATAAGATGGTATGATAACGGTCGAATCGGCTGAACAGAACCGAACCGGTTCAACCCGGGTGGAAAAGGGGCCAGAACAGAACCGAACCGGTTCAACCCGGGTGGAAAAGGGGCCTGAACCGAACCCGTTCAACCCGGGTGGAAAAGGGGCCAGAACAGAACCGAACCGGTTCAACCCGGGTGGAAAAGGGGCCTGAACCGAACCGAACCGGTTCAACCCGGGTGGAAAAGGGGCCTGAATCGAACCAAACCCGTTCAACCCGGGTGGAAAACAGAACCGAACCAGTTCAACCCGGGTGGAAAAGGGGCCTGAACAGAACCGAACTGGTTCAACCCGGGTGGAAAACAGAACCGAACCGGTTCAACCCGGGTGGAAAACAGAACCGAACCGGTTCAACCCGGGTGGAAAAGGGGCCTGAACAGAACCGAACTGGTTCAACCCGGGTGGAAAACAGAACCGAACCGGTTCAACCCGGTGGAAAAGGGGCCTGAACAGAACCGAACCGGTTCAACCCGGGTGAAAAAGGGGCCTGAACCGAACCCGTTCAACCCGGTGGAAAAGGGGCCTGAACCGAACCGAACCGGTTCAACCCGGTGGAAAAGGGGCCTGAACAGAACCGAACTGGTTCAACCCGGGTGGAAAAGGGTCCAAAATGCGGTTCCAAATGTGATGGAACAGATTCTGGTTCCTCAATGTTGGATCCAGAGAGAGAGAGAGAGAGAGAGGGAGGCGAAGGTAGAGGGATTACTGTGTCACACTCTAATAGGAAGACAAGTCACACACACACACACACACACACACACACACACACACACACACACACACACACACACACACACACACACTTGCGTGCACACACACACACATGACAGTGAGCAATTCAGTGTATTATTTGCTCCAGTGGTTTCAATCATTTGCCTCACGCTCGTGTGCGTTGATCAAAAATAATGACACACCGTCTGATCACTATCGGGAACAACACGCCAAACAACAACTCCAATCCTGTCCTCCACACCGGAGAGCAGGTACTGTTGTAATACTGTATGAGTTTACAAAGTATTGAGGCCGGGTTCAATAAGTGGTTAAATGTCTGAACACATGAATCCCATATGAAGTGGGGGTTCATCCAGTGGTGGAAAGTAACTAAGTACTTTTACTTAAGTACTGTACTTAAGTACAATTTTGAGTTATATGTACTTGAGTATTTCCAGTACTCTACTCCACCACATCTCAGAGCCAAAATTTGTACTTTTACTCCACTACAATAATTTGAAAACTTCAGTTACTAGTTACTTTGGTGATTTTAATTTTGATTAGAAAACATACATTAACCACTTCAACCCTATACATTTCGGCCATTTGAAAATAGCAGATCTACAAGCTCACAATGTGTCGCGTTGCGACGCATTTCTTCTTGCCCTAGAAGTTCGAACCAAAGTGGACGTGTCACTATTAAGGTTGTAAGATGTGCATGTGTTATAATAACCCAGCATAAAACATAAAGAACGGAACCAGGTCTAGAACCAAAAGTTCTGTTGGTGGAAAAGGAACCTCTTCTGGTGGAAAAGGAAGCTCTTCTGGTGGAAAGGGAACCAGTTCTGGTGCAAAGGGAACCTCTTCTGGTGGAAAAGGAACCAGTTCTAGAACCAACGTTCTTCTGGTGGAAAGGGAACCAGTTCTGGTGCAAAGGGAACCTCTTCTGGTGGAAAAGGAACCAGTTCTGGTGCAAAAGGAACCAGTTCTGGTGGAAAAGGAACCAGTTCTAGAACCAACGTTCTTCTGGTGGAAAGGGAACCAGTTCTGGTGCAAAGGGAACCTCTTCTGGTGGAAAAGGAACCAGTTCTGGTGCAAAGGGAACCTCGTCTGGTGGAAAAGGGGCCAGGTCTAGAACCAACGTTATGTGTAAAAGGGGCCATAGAGAAATGCATTGAAGACACAGCTAGACAGACAGGTTGAGCAACAATAATGCAAACAGAAAGACCGACCGTTAGTTCAGTATCAACCCTGTTAGCCTCGTTATGTGAAGCATTCTGCTCAGTATCAACCCTGTTAGCCTCGTTATGTGAAGCATTCTGCTCAGTATCAACCCTGTTAGCCTCGTTATGTGAAGCATTCTGCTCAGTATCAACCCTGTTAGCCTCGTTATGTGAAGCATTCTGCTCAGTATCAACCCTGTTAGCCTCGTTATGTGAAGCATTCTGCTCAGTATCAACCCTGTTAGCCTCGTTATGTGAAGCATTCTGCTCAGTATCAACCCTGTTAGCCTCGTTATGTGAAGCATTCTGCTCAGTATCAACCCTGTTAGCCTCGTTATGTGAAGCATTCTGCTGCAAAACCCTGCTGTCAGCAAACACTACACTACGCATTGTCCGACATGCAGGCACGCACGTACATGCACGCACACACACACACACACACACACACACGCACACACAACATACTGCAGGAATACTGCTAGTGAGGTCACGGTGACTTTGAAGTGAGTGGTATTTATTTTATAATTTTTTCAAGTCAAAGGAATGGAGAGGTAAGATGTTTGGTTTAGTCATCTATCATCGTGTGTGTGTGTGTGTGTGTGTGTGTGTGTGTGTGTGTGTGTGTGTGTGTGTGTGTGTGTGTGTGTGTGTGTACTGCACTGCGTGTGTGTGTGTGTGTACTGCGTGCGTGCGTGCACTGCATGTGTGTGTACTGCGTGTGTGTGTGTGTATTGCGTGCGTGCACTGCGTGTGTGTGTGTGAGTGTGTACTGCGTGCGTGCACTGCGTGTGTGTGTACTGCGTGTGTGTGTGTGTGTGTGTGTGTACTGCGTGCGTGCACTGCGTGTGCGCACTGCATGTGTGTGTACTGCGTGTTTGTGTGTGTACTGCGTGCGTGCACTGCGTGTGTGTGTACTGCGTGTGTGTGTGTGTGTACTGCGTGCGTGTGTGTGCACTGCGTGCGTGCACTGCGTGTGTGTGTGTACTGCGTGGTGTGCGTGTGTCAACCTCCTGCAGATGCCAAGCTGTCCTAGAACAGAACAGGTGTATATCAGACTGCAGATAAAAATATACACCCTGTCTGTCTGTCTGTCTGTCTGTCTGTCTGTCTGTCTGAACAGTCATTTTCTCGTGTGTGTCTGGGGGAGGTGTAGTCACCGTCTCACAGGCTACCTGTTTGGTCTAATGGAATCTAATGGAACTTCAACTTTTTGAACAATGGTCAAAAAGAGGCCAGTTGGTTTAGTCCCCGGACCCTCCCCTTCATTTCCACTGCAGAATTGATGTGAAGATCGAGTACAGTGTTTGTGTTATGTAAACGGGAGATACTGTATAACATTTCAATGTTTACATGTCTTTCTTTGTATTATGTCTATTTATTTTTGTACTGCTATTGTTTGTTCAAGTCGAAGCCTGCACAGGTGAAATACTGTAGGACAAGATTATGTTTGTTGTTTTTTTATTCTCAAAACCACACGCTTACACAAGCTGTACGCAAATTAATCTGTGATCTAACCGCCGTGTCAGTGGTGGGTGTGCACTGTGCAGGATTCCCAGAGTCACACGTCATTCACCTTTCTTGACGTCTGCATTGTTTCTGTGTCGTTCCAGGTGCTCTCCGAGTCGCTGTGAACACGGAGGCCGCTGTACTCAGTCCTGGAGAACCTTCCACTGTAACTGTTCCGACAGCGGCTACACCGGCGCCACCTGCCACCGCTGTAAGTTCACCGCCATGTACTCACAACACCTGCCACCGCTGTAAGTTCACCGCCATGTACTCACAACACCTGCCACCGCTGTAAGTTCACCACCGTGTACTCACAACACCTGCCACCGCTGTAAGTTCACCACCGTGTACTCACAACACCTGCCACCGCTGTAAGTTCACCACCGTGTACTCACAACACCTGCCACCGCTGTAAGTTCACCACCGTGTACTCACAACACCACACCTGCCACTGCTGTAAGTTCACCACCGTGTACTCACAACACCTGCCACCGCTGTAAGTTCACCACCATGTACTCACAACACCTGCCACCGCTGTAAGTTCACCACCATGTACTCACAACACCTGCCACCGCTGTAAGTTCACCATCATGTACTCACAACACCTGCCACCGCTGTACGTTCACCACCATGTACTCACAACACCTGCCACCGCTGTAAGTTCACCACCATGTACTCACAACACCTGCCACCGCTGTAAGTTCACCACCATGTACTCACAACACCTGCCACCGCTGTAAGTTCACCACCGTGTACTCACAACACCTGCCACCGCTGTAAGTTCACCACCATGTACTCACAACACCTGCCACCGCTGTAAGTTCACCACCGTGTACTCACAACACCTGCCACCGCTGTAAGTTCACCACCATGTACTCACAACACCTGCCACCGCTGTAAGTTCACCACCATGTACTCACAACACCTGCCACCGCTGTAAGTTCACCACCATGTACTCACAACACCTGCCACCGCTGTAAGTTCACCACCGTGTACTCACAACACCTGCCACCGCTGTAAGTTCACCACCATGTACTCACAACACCTGCCACCGCTGTAAGTTCACCGTCATGTACTCACAACACCTGCCACCGCTGCAAGTTCACCACCATGTACTCACAACACCTGCCACCACTGTAAGTTCACCACCATGTACTCACAACACCTGCCACCGCTGTAAGTTCACCACCATGTACTCACAACACCTGCCACCGCTGTAAGTTCACCACCGTGTACTCACAACACCTGCCACCGCTGTAAGTTCACCACCATGTACTCACAACACCTGCCACCGCTGTAAGTTCACCACCATGTACTCACAACACCTGCCACCGCTGTAAGTTCACCACCATGTACTCACAACACCTGCCACCGCTGTAAGTTCACCACCATGTACTCACAACACCTGCCACCGCTGTAAGTTCACCACCATGTACTCACAACACCACACCTGCCACCGCTGTAAGTTCACCACCATGTACTCACAACACCTGCCACCGCTGTAAGTTCACCGTCATGTACTCACAACACCTGCCACCGCTGTAAGTTCACCACCATGTACTCACAACACCTGCCACCGCTGTAAGTTCACCGTCATGTACTCACAACACCTGCCACCGCTGCAAGTTCACCACCATGTACTCACAACACCTGCCACCACTGTAAGTTCACCACCATGTACTCACAACACCTGCCACCGCTGTAAGTTCACCACCATGTACTCACAATAGGGCATTAAGCAACTAGTCGACTAGTTTACTAGTCGACTAGTAAATCCACTAGTCGACCTTGTTGGTACTAGTTGACTAGTTGATAAGAAAAACCATATTTTTTTTATTTTTAATTTTTTTCCCGATTTTGTAGGCCTCAAGATCAGGTAGATTATAGTTATAGTCACCATGTACACAGTTTTTCAATGTACAACACTCATTCTTGAGATGCGGGACAAAAGTGGAAAAAACATGTCCCACACATAAGAGCCTTATTTATGTTAAAAATAAATTAATTCATACAAATAAAAGCACTTGCAAAGTTAAATGTAATACAGTTGTGTATTATTATGCCATTCATTTCATTATATATTTTTTCATATGCCATCTAAATTAGTTTAAAAGCAGGCACTGTACCCAAAAAGGCCTGTATTTAGCCTGTCCCCAGCAAGTTGTCACAATTTCAAACTGCCAAAAAAGTGTCTAATACTGTCACAATCACATAAATATACATACTAAATGAAAGTAGATTGTCAACAACATAGCAAACAATATACACAGTTAATTTTAATTTATATTTTAAATTAAATATCTCATATCAAATGTGTGTCCCACGTCTCCGTCAACTCCGTCAGGTTTTTTGAAAGTCTTAAATTAATCAGAAAATATTGTCGACAGATTTAGCCTGAAGACTCCTTTTCCAAGTCCTGTTTATATTTGTTGCAACAGTGGAGCACCTGGTCTGACAAGCATTCAATTGTTTGATATTTTAAACAAACAATGTTGATATCAATGTGGTCACAGCTTTTACATGTCAACTCCGTCAGGACATTATTATGATCTTTGTTAAGAATTCCAAAATAATGTTTAGTATTTTAGTTTAGGGTTAGGTTTAGCTAACAACTGAAGAAAAACTAAATGGATAAATTGTACTACAGAGGGTTAAGATGAAAACAAATGCCATTTTGTCAACTCCGTCAGACGTCAACTCCATCAGGTTTTGTGTCTGACGGAGTTGACATGTATCTGACGGAGTTGACAAAAGTGTTCCCAAAACAATAAAATTATAGTTTTTGAATAATGGGAAGTATTCTAATTTGGCAGACAGTTGGAGCATGCCTTAAGGAACATTTTTGGCTATAGGGCCATCACAGATTTGTCTCGTGGTGACCATGGCAGCCATCTTCCAAAATGGCCGCCACTTGATGTTATTTTACAATAACTCAAGTTCTACACCACCTAGGATCTTGATTCTGGTGACTAATATTACATTTTCAAGGATGAGGGATACAGTGGTACAATTTAGATTTTCCCTATGACCATGGCAGCCATTTTTCAAAATGGCCGCCACCTGCTGTTATTTTACAATAACTCAAGTTTTAGACCACCTAGGATCTTGATTCTGGTGACTAATCATACATTTTAAAAGATGAGGAATACAGTGGTACTATTTAGATTGGTCCTGTGACCATGCCAGCCATTGTTTTTCAAAATGGCCACCAACCTGCTGTTATTTTACCAATAATTCAAGTTATAGACCACCTAGGATCTTGATTCTGGTGACTAATCAATGTAATCATACATTTTAAAAGATGAGGAATACAGTGGTACTATTTAGATTTGTCCTGTGACCATGGAAGCCATTGTTTTTCAAAATGGCCACCAACCTGCTGTTATTTTACCAATAACTCAAGTTTTAGACCACCAAGGATCTTGGATCTGGCGACTAATCATTACATTTTCAAGGATGAACTTTTTCTGGGAGGGGTCAGGGCTTATTTCAGGTGCAGGTTGAGTTGCTACTGACAGGACATTACAGTAGGTGGGCTTTATGGCCTTTGACTTGTCCCTTTCAGGCACAGACGCACAGTTTGACTTCACTGGCCACTGCAGGGAACTGTGGGGGAGAAACTTTGGTCTCTTGACACCCCGATTAGGTTCAGGGGTTTTTTGGTAGAGACTTGCCTTTCATGACATCGTTGCTGCAGCAGTTGATCTCCTTACTGCGAGCGGTGGCACACTCTGGGTCTCTTGGGCGTTGTATCTTGGTGGCCTCCTGCCAGTGTTTCTCCGTCCTCATGAGCTCTGTGTTCTGGGGCTCTTACATTGTCTTGGCTGGAGATTGCTTTCCTGCAGGGTCCAGCCCAGTCTTGTGCAGATGGCTGCTGGCCCACCTGGAGGCCCCAACCTCAATTGTTCGGTTGGTGTGATTAGGTGGGGTGGTCTTCCCCAATCAGGATGAGGGGTTTGACCCTTTCAAACCGTTGTAGCGGAAGTCTGGCCAAGTGTCTGTATTTAGTTGTGAGGCTAGATACAGGATACGATTGCTCACCCAGCCCCAGGTGACTTGAGGTGAAGGCTCCTTTGATTTGGTAACATTGCTTTGGTTGACATGCTGGGGACACAGAGAACGACACTGATGCCTTCAGTGTCTGCACATCCTGCCTGATAGTTCTGAAGGCAGATCTTCAGGTTTTCCGTTGAGGCAGAGTCTTTCGCTCACTGTTCACCTCAAGCAGGACTTCAAGGTGTTTGCCTTTGCACAGGCTATATGGCTAGGACTCGTGCTACAACCACTCCGAGAACTCCAACAGGGTGTTGGTTGCTCCTGGGCCGCAGAGCATTGTGCGGCGGAATTCAACTCTTATCTCTGGTGGCAGCTTGTTGAGGAGTCGTGCAACTTGTGAGCCGCATCTAAGTGCTGTGTCTCCCTCTGGGCCTAGGGTTGTTAGCATGCCTACCAGCGACTGTACTTGAAGCGCAAACTTCTCAAAGGCCACCCCATCGCCTCGACAGATGTTGGCTGCCTCCAAGACACTTGCTATTTTCCGTAACACTAATTCGTGGGGCTGTCCAAACTTGTTGTTTAGGTGTCACCCGGGTCTCTGTTGGTGAAGTCGGGTCTATAGGTGGTCTAGAACATTATTAGAACGTTATTTAGTATGGGGATATTAATAAAATCTGGTAATAAATTCCTTACCAAGAATTTTCTTCACCAATGTGTTTGGAAGGGGGTCTACTAACATATCCCACATTGCTTTATATTCAACCACCCTAGGGGAACTTTTGACAGCTGCTGAAAGTTGGGGTACCATCAACAACCAATATAAGGCAAAATGTTCATTATGCTTATAGCATGTGACATGTCAAACTAGGGGGTTTTCATGATTCTGAATGCATTCCAAGCATTAGCTATGCACGAAAAACACTCATTGGGCTGAAAACGGCCATAGCCGTCATCACAAATGTGATTAGGTCAGCACATTTGGGCACATTTGGGCAAGTGGATATGGCCGAATTTAGCCCAAGGAGTTTGACCCCTAGTTTGGCCATAGACCCCCTAGTTTGGCCATAGCCACTTGCCCAAATGTGCCCAAATGTGCTTACCTAGACACAGGGCACATCATTCGCCGGATGAGTGAACGCTGGCGCGTCTGGCTGCCGCTGCTCTCCGGTTGTTTTTAAAGTTTGTTTTGTGATTCCACGCATCGCCTACAGCAGACCTTATACTTATATGGAACTTGGTATTGCTGATCTCCACCATGGGCTCATCATAGAAACATACTGTATCACCAGTATTGTTTTCTCCGTTCAAGCTCGTAGCGTGCTGGGGTTCCTTACCTGGAATACCTGGTTACTGCTGCTGCTGCTCGGATCACCAGCCCGTGGAGACCATGGCGTGGATCTACAAGCTCGCTGTGAGCTGTGTGCTCGTGTGGACAGTCGTGTCCCTTTTAATCCATCCAGCGTCTACATTGATCCAGTACATGAGCGCGGAGCTCATCCAACTCCAGTTCCTCCGCCCCGCCGCTCCCCCGTCTGTACTGCACTTCTTCCCGGACATCTCTCGCCTTCCTCCCCGTCGGAGATACATCCACCGCGGTTCCGGACGGAGTTACAACATCGACGACTCCACTACCATTCAGTCGCTCTGGTCCTCCGGTCGCCGCCGTCCTCCACGAAACACCAACAGGAGGGTGGATCACAGAACGCTAGCCAGCCTAGCTAGGTCGGCTAACGTTAGCTTCTCCAACCAACACTCCGACGTCAACTTTGGACTCCTCAACACCCGCTCCCTCACCGACAAAGGACAACTACTCCAGGACCTCCTCGTCGATCACAAACTCGACTGTCTCTGTCTCTGTGAGACTTGGCAAACCCCGGATGATTATTCACAATTAAATGAATGTATTCCACCTGGCTTTGTTTACACCAGCAAGTCTCGTCTATCCGGAAGAGGAGGCGGTCTCGCGATTTTACATCGCGAGACTTGGAAAGTGTCTAACGTTACCATGCCAACAGTGCCACAATCTTTCGAGGCTGTGGCTCTCCAATTGAATGGACCCACTCCTACCATTCTAGTCAACATTTACCGCCCTCCCAAACCAAACAAGGATTTTATTACTGATTTCACTACATTTCTCACTCATATCTGCACACTTTCACCCAATATAATTTTGCTTGGTGACGCAAATATTCATTTGGACAATAACAATCTTGCTTTCACTAAGGACTTCATCTCATGCCTGGACAGTTTTGGTCTCAAACAATTTATCAATTTCCCCACACACTGTAAAGGGCATACATTGGACATAGTCTGCTGCTCTGGTATCACTCCTCTCAATTTCTCTGCTTCCGACCTCCCTTCCACTTTCACTGACCACAAACTCATTTCATTTAACCTCAGTCTCATCTTGTCCAAAACCAAACAATCTCGTACCATAACCCTCCGTAACATCAAAAACATAAACCCTGACGACTTCATAACAGGCATTGAAAATCTCCCCACCATCACCCCCTCATGCACCCCAGATCAGTTAGTCAATATTTACAATGATGGCCTCCAATCCCTGCTAAATACACTTGCCCCCCTCAAAACCCGGAACACCTCATTTCGCCACTCTGCCCCCTGGTTCTCCCCCCACCTGCGGCAGCTGAAGGCCAAAGGCCGTCAGCTTGAGCGACTGTACACCAAAACCGGCCTCACTGTACACAAACAAATGCACCATGCCCACATCCTCCAATATAAAAATGCCATCTCCTCAGCCAAAACCCAATATTTTGCAGACAAAATCTCTGCCGGTGCCGGGAACACCCGGGCTCTGTTTTCGGTGGTTAACAACTCCCTCCGCCCCCCTGACTCCCTCCCCCCACACTTCTACTCCACAGACCACTGCAACTCCATAATGTCATTCTTCAACGCCAAAATATCCACCATTCACCATCAACTAGCCCCCCTCACGTCCGGTTGTCCTCCTCCCTTTGTTCCTAATCCCCCAGTCTCTGCACCTCTCTCCAACTCCCCTCTCCCTCAGACCTATCCAAACTCATCCGGACTTCCAAACCTACGACCTGCCAACTTGACCCCCTGCCATCCCCCCTCGTTATAGCCTCCCTTCCCTCTCTACTCCCTCTGATAACAGCCATTATTCACGCCTCTCTCACATCTGGTTCCATCCCATCTCCACTGAAAACTGCCTCTGTTACGCCCTTATTAAAGAAACCTGGTTTAGACCCCAACAACTTCAGTAATCTCCGCCCCATCTCCAACTTACCATTTTTAGCAAAAATCCTGGAAAAGGTTGTTGCAACTCAGTTACAGGCCCACCTCTCCAACAACAACCTATTTGAACAGTTTCAGTCCGGTTTCCGCCCCCACCACAGTACAGAAACAGCCCTAATAAAAATCACCAATGACCTCCTGTTAGCAGCCGACTCTGGACAGTTATCAATTCTCATCCTTCTCGACATGACCGCAGCCTTTGACACCATCTCACATTCCATCCTCCTCGACCGTCTAGCCTCCATTGGCATATCCGACACACCCCTACACTGGTTCCACTCCTATCTCTCCGACCGTACTCAGTTTATTCAGCTAAAATCTTTCATATCCCACTCCTCTCCCCTCTCCTCTGGTGTTCCCCAGGGCTCTGTCCTTGGCCCCATATTATTCATAATATACCTCCTCCCACTTGGCGCAATATTCCGCAAACACAACATCAATTTCCACTGTTACGCGGACGACACCCAGCTCTATGTCTCCTCCACACCTACCTCCACCCTCCCACCACCCTCCCTCTGTGCCTGTCTTCACGAAATTAAAGACTGGTTCACCTCATCCCTCCTCAAACTAAATGGCAATAAAACCGAGTTAACCCTCATTGGCACCAAATCCTCACTCACCAAGCAGCCCAGTTTTACACTCACCATAGACAACTCCTCGGTTTCCCCTTCCCCCCAGGTCAAGAGTCTGGGTGTCGTCCTCGACAGCACCCTATCATTTCATACCCACATCAATAACACCATCCGGTCAGCCTACTTTCACCTTCGCAACATCAACCGCCTCCGCCCTTCACTCACCTCCAACAACACTGCCATCCTAGTCCATTCTCTGGTCGCCTCCCGCCTCGATTACTGTAACTCCCTTCTCTTCGGTCTCCCCCACAAACTCCTCCATAAAATCCAACTGGTCCAGAACGCTGCAGCCCGCATCATCACCAAAACCCCTGCCATCTCCCACATCACCCCCGTTCTGCACCAACTCCACTGGCTACCCATCAAATACCGCATAGACTTCAAGATCCTCCTCAACACATTCAATGCCATCCATAACCTCTCCCCCCCATACCTGTCTGATCTCATCCATATCAACACTCCCACCCGGGCACTCAGGTCTGCCTCCTCCACCAACCTCATTGTTCCCCCAGCTCGTTTGTTCACCATGGGGGGTAGAGCTTTCAGCCGCTCTGCCCCTCGCCTCTGGAACAGCCTTCCCCCTGACATTCGAAACATGGACTCACTCCCCACCTTCAAATCCCACCTCAAAACTCACCTATTCAGACAAGCCTATGCTCACCTTGAGTAAAGGTCTGCTGCAGGCCTTTGTGTTTATTTTAAACTTTATTATATTGTATTTCTTTTCTGTTTTGTTAGGCGACCTTGGGTGACCTGAAAGGCGCTATATAAATAAAATGTATTATTATTATTATTACCTCATCACATCTGTGATGATGGCTATGGCCGTTTTTAGCCCAAGGACTGTTTTTCGTGCAAAACTAATGCTTGGAATGGATTCAGAATCATGAAAAACCCCCTCGTTTGACATGCCACATGCTACTTAAAGCATAATGAAAATTAGAACATTTAGCCTTATATTGGTTGTTGATGGTACCCAACTTTCAGCAGCTGTCAAAAATCCCCCTAGGGTGGTTCAATAGAAACCAATGTGGGATATGTTAGTAGACACCTTTACAAACAAGAAAATTCTTGGTAAGAAATGTATTCCCAGATTTGACATTCTGATAATATTCCCTGACTAATTGGTAAAATAATAGCAGGTCCGCCATTTTTGAAAATGGCTGCCATTGTCACAGGATATATCTAAATAGTACTACTGTATTCCTCATCCTTGACAATGTAGTATTAGTCACCAGAATCAAGATCCTAGGTGGTGTAGAACTTGAGTTATTGGGAAATAACAGAAAGTTGGCGGCCATTTTGAAAAATGTTGTCGTATCTTTATGGATTCTCAGATTCCACAATGTCTACCATGGTCACAGGACAAATCTAAATAGTACCAATGTATCCCACATCCTTGAAAATGTATGATTAGTCAACAGAATCAAGATCCTAGGTGGTGTAGAACTTGAGTTATTGTAAAGTAACAGCAGGTGGCGGCCATTTTGAAAAATGGCTGCCATGGTCACAGGGCAAATCTAAATAGTACCACTGTATTCCTCATCCTTGAAAATGTGGGATTAGTTACCAGAATCAAGATCCTAGGTGGTCTAGAACCTAAATCAGTTCAACTTGTCAACTCCGTCAGATGTCCGTCAACTCCATCAGACGTTGGTCACATGATGTTTTTGTTAATTTCCAAAGAAATAGATGATTCAATGTCAAATATTGTGTGCTTATGTATTGAAACACCAACTGAAATACTACTTAATGATGCTTTTTATTTTTTTTAACATGGTTTTTATGTTATAATATTGAAAGTAAAGGTTGAAAATGAAGGATTTGAGAAATGGGATATTTCATAATAGTGTGATATTGGAATAAAACAATATTAAATTAATTGTATTACTTAACTTGACTACTAAAAGCCATTATAAGATAACTGAGGACTTTATAGTATTGTTGAAATTATCAAATTAAAATAAAAGGGATTTTAGTGTGTCTGACAGAGTTGACATAAATCAGTTATAAAGTGCATAAATGTCCCATTTTAGAAATAAATGTTATGCGAAAAACCTGTTCCTTCTCAAGATTGGTAGTTGAGACCTGTGTCTACAAATACATCCATTTCATTTTAATGGTTCTTAAAATAAAATAAAATCTGATTTGAAAAAGGTTTTGTCCCTTATCTCAAGAATTTAAATTTATTTCATTTTTTACATAATAGGTAGTTAAACAACTAGTCGACTAGTCGACTAGTAAACTAGGCAACTAGTCAACTAGTAAAAATGACTAGAAGTGAATACCCTAACTCACAAGTCACAACACATGATGCAGCCTGCGTAGCTCAGACACACAACTCAAGAGAACACACCTACCTGATCAGGTGACTATAGTCACATGCACTCTTTGCCTGATCAGGGCGGCTATAGTTAAACTTCTCTGCCTATACCTGTTCATTCCTGGCTTCTCTCCTGCTGTGCGGACGTGCGTCGCGGCTGCCTCACTTGCTGTTTAACCTGCTTCTCATGCAAATCCCACCACCTCCCCAGTAGGTGCTGTTTCTAGATCCCCCCGGGGGTCTTAATTAATTCCCTGTAATTCTATTTGGCTTATAACTTTACTAGAATGTTAATGTTACAGGTAATGAAGAGGGACAGTGCCCTGACGCCAATCTTTGCTTCATATATGCTCAATTATGCTCCATAAATATATATTCATATATAAATTAATTATAAGAGTTGTCTGTCTGAACTGCCATTGCTGTAAGCTCACCATGTACTCACAACACCTGCCATCGCTGTAAGCTCAGCATGCAGCACTCACAACCCACGGGCCTGTTTTTGGTCTGGGAAGCAATTAAGGCACTCTAAGGTTATAATGTAAGCAAGGACATGGAGGTGGGCGGGCGTGGGGGGGAGAAAACACTCACACAACTGCTTCAAAACATCTCTAAACGCACACTAAACAGTGGAGTGACAGGCGTACGTCATCACTGTGTCAACAGAAATGAAATAAAAATAAATCCGAGACAGGGAGGGCCATGAAGGCCTGACGGGTGAAATGACATGTATGATAAAAATCACACCCGTGTGAAGTGAGGGGCGCTCTCATCATCTTACAACATGATGATGTAAAACAAACATTAAATTATCTTTATTGTCAATGGCGTTTTTAAAACAAACCTGTATATAGGAGGGAACTTTCTTTCTAAACAAAGGCCTTGAAATAAAAAATAATTTATAAAAGAAGAACTGCACCAATTGAGCAACAATAACAGAACGGATCACTCACCATCAATCATCATGAAGATGTTAGGGAGCTGTAATAGATTTATGGATGAAACAGGGTTGTTGATTTGAATGAAAATGTGAAATTGCACATTGCCGGCTGTGAGATAATGGAGATGCTTGCTGTGCTGCTGGGAAAGCAGCACAGCTCAATGTCTTACTATTTGTAAGACATTGAGGGACTGAATGCCAGGAAAGCGTGTTTGTTTCAACAAAAGAGTCAGTCAGTCAGTCAGTCAGTCAGTCAGTCAGTCAGTCAGTCAGTCAGTCAGCCAGCCAGCCAGCCAGCCAGCCAGTCAGGGACAAATTAGCCATTGGGCCAGTGGGGCCGTGGCCCAGGGGCCCTTGGCTCTCAGGGGCCCTTCAGGGAAATTGGACCGTCAGGTACTAGGTTTGACACACTGAAATGGGCTCCTGAGGCCCTTCATTGGCCATTTATTTTGTAAAATGTAGGTCAAAAAGGTGATAAAAACACTGACAAACATAAAAATGTCGCACGCATGCACGCTATGGGGGCCCTGCAAAGATTACCGGCCCAGGGGCCCTCGTGGGGGTTAATCCATCCCTGCAGTCAGTCAGTCAGTCAGTCAGTCAGTCAGTCAGTCAGTCAGTCAGTCAGCCAGCCAGCCAGCCAGCCAGCCATTATACGGGCTATTGCAAAAAGTGAATGTGGGGAAAAAACAAAGGTGCTTTTGTCGTGGAATGCTTGATCAATCAGTAATAGAGGGTAGAGGGACATCATCATATACTAAGAAGTTATGCGGGAATGCCTACTGAGTGGCAAAAAACGACTTTCTGGCCTTGACAGCCCATACATCCAAACAGAAAAGTCATATTTGATTGCATTAAATGACTTTAATCAACATTAAATTCACTTTGTCACTCAGTTTGCCACTCGATTTGCCATTCACTTTATGCATGCGCATACCTAGCTCTGGTCCATAGCCTTCTACCGCTTCTACGATTCTGCCCTGCAGTATAAGGCTATGGGACTTTCGGTTTTAAATCTCAAATCGAAATCAGACCAGCCTCTCCTCTTTAGCGTATTTTAAAAGAACGTTTTTGCTACTCACCAAAACAAAGGCGGGTTGTGTCATTAGAAAGCCTACTTTCCTTAGTGGACGCACTCTGAGCCCCCCACCACACGTATAAACGGTACTTTTTGGCAAGAAAGGGATTTTTTTTTCACCGGAGGAAAAATATTCTCTATGAGGCAGTTCTCTGGGCAATATCGGTAGAGTAACTAAAAGTATTTTTTTTCCGGTGGAAACAAAATCCCTTTTGGCCAAAAAGTACCGTTTATACGTGTGGTGGGGGGCTTAGAGTGCGTCCACTAAGGAAAGTAGGCTTTCTAATGACACAACCCGTCTTTGTATTGGTGAGTATAGGTCAAACGTTCGTGAGATTTCCACTAAAGAGGAGAGGCTGGTCTGATTTCGATTTGAGATTTAAAACAAAAGTCCCATAGCCTTATACTGCAGGGCAGAATCGTAGAAGCAGTAGAAGGCTATGGACCAGAGCTAGCGCATACCCTCTATTGATGAGGGAGGCAGAGGAGTCATTCAAGGTAGTGATTGATAAGCTTTAATATTCGTGACACATAGCACTCAGGTCACAGGTCACAGCACTCAGGTCGGTGACATACGGTAGAGTTCTGCCAACGACCACAGGCATCTCTCGCTCAGTGGTTCTCAACCAGTGGTCCGGGGACCACCAGTGGTCCTTGAGGGGGTTCCAGGTGGTCCCAGGCTAAATGATGGAGAGTTGGTAACCAAATGGACCCTTTTATAGCTCTTTAACTCTTGAAAGTGTTCATTTTAGTGTTAAATTATTTTTAAACATCTGCATTACTTTTGTTAATTTACAAGAAGTATACACAATTAGAGAATGTACTGTAGAATAATTGTTATGTCGATCAACGTTCGCCTGTTATCTCTCCTGGTCTGATGGTTACGAAGATGGTAGGGAGCGATAATAGATTTATGGATGAAACAGGGTTGTTGATTTGAATACAAATTGTACAAATTGTACACTCTCAGAGTTAAATTATCATTGATTTTACAATATAAATTGGAGTCCCAGAGATAAAAATGCCATTATTTAGGGATCCATATACTACTAATGCATGTCAAACAGGGGGTCCTGAAATTAAACGGGTTGAGAATCACTGCTAGAGCCGTAAAAACTCTTCTCTCATGGGGGGTCCCTGGCATATCTTTTCAAATGGAGGTCCGCGGGCTGTCAATTTGGGGGTCCTTGACATGAAAAGGTTTGGGATCCACTGAGCTAAGGGGTCCTTGACCTAAAAAGACCCATGCATGTCATAAGCAAAATGCCACACACAGGGTGTTCCATGTTGACAGCAGCAGTATATAATATAAACTGACGGCCCGGGGGCCACATGCGGCCCTCACCTTCACTTAAAGGACCACTTCACCACTTTTCAACCTATCTTCATATAATAGGTCCTCACTAATAATCATGATAAAATGGCACAATTGTTTTCTACTCAGTCTGTGTCTCATAGGAGGGCTGTGGGCAGTTTAGAAACCGTCCTCCAGTGACATCATCATTAGGCAGATTTTTTTTTAACAAGATTGTTTTATAAAAAAATTTTAGATTCTCATTATCGTGAGAACGATGGCTTCCATTTTCGCATTGCAACTTTTCAGGACTAGAAAGGCTGCAGTTTCTATTAGCTTGTATTCCCCATCGATGATGTCACTGGAGGACGGTTTCTGAACTGCCCACAGCCCTCCTATGAGACACAGACTGAGTAGGAAAAAAATTGCGCCATTTATTCATGATTATTAGTGAGGACCTATTATATGAAGATAGGTTGAAAAGTGGTGATGTGGTCCTTTAATGTGTCCCGCAGGTTAATATCATAATACTGATTATATTATTGATTTGCAAACTTGACGCGCTATAATTACTTCAGTCTAAATTTGTAGCTTGATGAGTAGTATTAAAAAATGATGTTATTGTCTTTTTGATGTCCTATGTATTTGTATTTTGTTTATAAAGTTAACAACCATAATTAAAGGCATTTGAAATTAAATACAAATGTTACTTTTCAGGATTCCAATTGAAAAATAGCAAAAAATAATTCAGGATTTCAATTCAAATAATAGCAAAAATAGGCGATCTACAAGCTCAAAACGTGTCGCAGTGCGACACGTTTTGAGCTTGTATATACATCGCCTATTTTTACTACGACAGTAATATGCAATGTGGCCCTCTGGAGTGAGAGTGGGAATATAATGGCTCCTCTCCATGGTGTAGAATGAGGTTTTCTTCTCGTCCTCAGCGACATACGAGCAGTCCTGCGAGGCCTACAAGCACCGCGGCAACGCGTCGGGACTTTATCACATCGATGTGGACGGCAGCGGAGAGCTCCCACCTCAGCTCGTCTACTGTAACATGACAGGTACAGTATAATTAACACACCGTCTGGCACGCACACGTGTAGAAATACTGTCTGTATACACACTCATGCATGCATGCACGTCACACACACGTCGCACGCACACACGCATGCAGAATGGGATTTAGTTTAGTCATAGTGAAATCTGTTATCCTCTGAGATGAGATGTTTTAGTGTTAGGTTACTTTGTATTTTCGGAGAGTGTCATCCGCACACAACCAAGCATACAAAAATGACTTGTCTTTTAGTTCTACTGAATCTTCTCCACTAGTCCCTCACTAACATTTAGTCTAGTTTGAATTTGTTGACAAAATTGTCAGTATATTTAGCCATCATTTTTGTCAGCACAGCATAGTTTTGATTTCATTTTTCGTCAGCGAAATAAGGCACTCGACAAACATGTTTCATCATAGTTTTAGTCGACAAAATCAACACTGATAAACACACCACTCTATAGAGCGTCGCAGTCCCGCCCCCTTTCATGTCGACGCCAGGCCCAGGAAATAGTTCCCAATGCATTTTTCCCATAGACATTTCAAAACGAGCTTGTAGGTCTGCTATTTTTGAAAAATCGAAGAACGACTGACATAGAAACATAGCTTTTTCAGAAAACTGTCAGGATGTAGAAGACATTTTTAGAATCTGATCTCAGGTCAAAATGGGTTAAAGATGTATGCGTCGATCTGTCCACCAATCAGAGGAGCAGACATGGACGCTGCTTCAGCACAACAACACAGACCTGACCAGAGTGCCACCCTCCCCCCACGGCGGTCACTCCGCCCACTTTGACTACCCGGCCAATGAGGAGCAGCTGGCCGCCGTCATCGACCAATCGGAGCACTGCCAACAGGAACTGACCTATCACTGCAAGCAGTCACGTCTCCTCAATACGCCAGGTAAATCGTCCGTTTATAGAGGTGCATGAAGCCCACTCGAACATAGTGTGTGTGCGTGTGCGTGTGCGTGTGCGTGTGTGTGTGTGTGAGAGAATGGGTGAATGTAATGTGCAATCTATGTAAAGTGCCTTGGGATTTAAGCGCTTAAATGCACCATAATTTACCATTTACACTGTGTAAACTGTACTGTGTCTTCAGAGGGGTCTCCAGGGTTCAGCTGGTGGCGTGGTGGGGGTCTGTGAGGTGGAGGATGACTGATTTAAGCAGTCACACCTGGCCTGAGTCAAACTAGAACTGGACTCAGAGCTGGGTGTGGCTGCGCACCTGTTGTGCATCATGGACTTGATCAAAGGCACAACAGGATAAACTAGAAAAAGTGCCCTTCTGGGCACAGGTCTCCACCAGGAAGATAGGACTGTGTGAGATGTTTGGCAAAATGTTTAGGAGTAATATAAACATGTTTGCCTTTGATGGCAATTGGATGATTTGAGGCATTTTGTTCCAAAAATGTGTTTTGCAAAAATCAACCTGTTGGTGGCGCTATAACAGGCCAATGTGAAAAGGGTGTGATATATTCCTCAGCCTAGTAAGAAAATGTGTGAAAGATTTCACGTAAATTGCATGCTGTGTTCATGATTTGAGGCTTTTGTTCAAAACGGGGCAATCTTGCAAACTGTGAAAGCCAATTATAGCCAATTAGGATGGAATATGAAATATCGGACAGATCCGACTTGAGCACATGACCATAGAGATACTGTGTAACGATTTGTGAGATTTTTGGACAGAATCTGGAGAAGTAATATCAAAAAATGTGTTTTACAAAAGTCGGCCTCCTGGTGGCGCTATAAAAGGCAGATGCGGAAAATACAGGTCAAAGGTTTGTCCTTGGCCTCTAGGGAGTGTGCATGCAACGTTTCACGCAGATGGGTGCAGTTTTAGGTAACAAATGTGAAAAGCTGCCTCATGGTGGCGCTATAACAGGCCGTTCTGGAAAATGCGGGGCAGAGGTTCATCGTTGGCATCCAGGGAGTGTGTGTGCAAAGTTTGGCATCGACCGGGTTAACGGTGCCGGAGATTAGCTGGTAACGGACGGACGGAAGGACACACGGACGGACACACACACGGACGGACGGACACACACACGGACGGAGTGCAAAACATACTCTCTCCCCATGCCTTCGGCCTGGTGGAGACAATCAGTCATCTCCACAAACACTCAGTGGAGAGCTATCTGCTCTCCTGTGTAAACTAATATTGCGATGCTTTCAAATTGTTATTCCCTTGACTTGGAGGAATAAAGCTACAAACTTAACCCATTTTGACCTGAGATCAGATTCTAAAAAGGTCTTCTAAATCCTGACAGTTTTCTGAAAAAGCTATGTTTCTATGTCAGTCGTTCTATTTTTCAAAAATAGCAGACCTACATGAGCTTGTAGATCTGCTATTTTTCAATAGCTAAAGCATAACATAATGCTAACACCAAAATTGGTTTTAAGGAAGCTGCCCTGTGTTGTGTCCTTCCTTGCCCTGGGTGGTGACTAGTCGGTCACAGGGTCCTACATTAACTGTACTGTGTCCTCAGAGGGGTCTCCGTTCAGCTGGTGGCGTGGTGGGGGTCCTACATTAACTGTACTGTGTCCTCAGAGGGGTCTCCGTCCACCTGGTGGCGTGGTGGGGGTCCTACATTAACTGTACTGTGTCCTCAGAGGGGTCTCCGTCCACCTGGTGGCGTGGTGGGGGTCCTACATTAACCGTACTGTGTCCTCAGAGGGGTCTCCGTTCAGCTGGTGGCTCGGGGGTCCGGGTGAAGGCCAGCTCCAGACGTACTGGGCCGGGGCGGCGCCAGGCAGCCGGCAGTGTGCCTGTGGCCCGCAGGGCAGCTGTCTGGACCCGAGACACTACTGCAACTGTGATGCCGACCGCAACCAATGGTACCTGTATACAGTGGTGGGGGGGGGAAATGTAGTGATGCACCGAATATTCGGCCGCAGAAAATATTCGGCAGAATATGGCTAAAAATGCATTTTCGGCCTATTCAGTTTCGGCCCGAATAGGCAGAAAATATATCACCGAATAGTGTATGCAATTAATGCATTCAAAAGAGCTGAATAAATGTTTTATTGACCCCATAATAGTGATTATTATTTAAGTTAAGTTTTGCCATAATCATGTCTTTTGCCATAAATCAGGTAGCTTTAAGGTACGGCCATGACAGCAATGGTAGGAAAAAATATATATAATATTAATCATATTCGGATATTCGGTATTCGGTTTCGGCCAACTGTTTCCTATATTCGGTTTTCGGTTTCGGCCAAGAATTTCCCTTTCGGTGCATCCCTAGAAAAATGCCTTTACTTCAGTAAAAGTATCAATAATGCAATATATAAATGTATGTGTAAAGGTTTACTTAAAGGGAAACTACGCCCTTTTTGCTAAAATATATATGTTAATGAGGTTTAGAAGATTTAGAACACTTTCCTGTCCTTCTTTATGTGTGTAATATGTGGTTTTAGATATTTTAGATGTTAGCAGTGAGCCCAGTGTCTCTGATGTCATGGACACTGGGCTCACTTACTTCCTGGACTACATGTTGTCTCACTAAGACAGCCCTCCCCCTATCCACAAGGAGGAGCAGTGCACCAAAGTATTATGGGAATTGTAGTCCAGGAAGGAAGTGAGCCCAGTGTCCATGACATCAGAGACACTGGGCTCACTGCTAAAATCTAAAATATCTAAAACCACATATTACACACATAAAGACCCCCAGGAAAGTGTTCTAAATCTTCTAAACGTCATTAACATATATTATTTTGCAAAAAGGGTGCCCAAATATGCTGACCTCATCACATTTGTCAAGACGGCAATTTTTAGCCCAAGGAGTGTTTTTTTTGCAAAACTAATGCTTGGAATGGATTCAGCATCATGAAAACCCCCTAGTTTGACACGTCACATGCTACATAAAGCATGACGACATTGTGATGTTTTTGCCTTATACAGGATGTTAATTAATGGGTATGGTCACATATTATGCTAATAACTCAAATAGCTCAACATGCAACTTTTAGCAACCAAGCTTAATCTCATTTTCTAAGCCTATTATATAGATGACATTTGAATCATAAAAGTTTATAGGCCTACTAACCACCATTTCTGGGTTCATGAACATTCCAGTAGACTATATAATTTGATCTATTGTTGTAAAAAAATTGCATAATAAAAACATCACGACTTGTATAGAGCTATAGTCTGTCATTTTACTTTCCGCATGACTTTCATTTTGCAGCACGGTCAGACTTCAGCAGAAGGTATAGTCTAATTTGTCAGAAACGAAAGCGTTTTGGAAAGGCATTGCTGCAGGATGGCAAATTCCTCCCTCAAAGCGTGGAACAATTTCAGATGCTATTTAGAAGAATGTATAAGACGTGACCACAGTCTGCTGCTGTCCTTTCAATCAGTTCTTCAGCGGTACTGGACCGTAGCGGCCTACTTTCACCTCTGTTTTACACAGAGTGTGTGGTATACATTATCATTTTTTACCTTAGAATAAACTTGATGAGTGGGATATTTTTAATACATATATTGATTTATCTAACTTTCTCATTTGGAATGCCTTCCAAAATTAAAGCGCAAATAACATGCATTTTAAAACTGTTTTTAATATTTAATATCATATTGTCTATGTCCCTCAAACTTAATTCTAATGTTTGAGCTTCAATCACCACTCTGATATAACCAGTCCTTGTATTTTCTTTCTGGACTTTGAAAGCAGTTTTAGCTGCAGTACCACAATGTCCTGAGGTGGCGGGGGTGCTGATATGCAGATTATTTAATATTTGAGTCATTATAATACTGATGCTAGATAAAACCAGGCTTGTTTCCATTCCATGCCAGCTTGGAAAATCAACAATGGCGGACATTGTAAACAAAGTGGAAATGCAAATTTGGAACTGAAGACTGAAGAAGAGGTGGAATTATACAAAGTAGGGTGACATTGATGACATCACGATGAGGCCAAAATCAGTC
This sequence comes from Electrona antarctica, assembly GCF_951216825.1. Lineage (NCBI taxonomy): Eukaryota > Metazoa > Chordata > Actinopteri > Myctophiformes > Myctophidae > Electrona > Electrona antarctica. Next base: position 7,289,961 of record NC_136806.1, read on the forward strand.
GAGCTGTTCCTGAGAGCAATTTCCATTAAAGCACCCATATGATATGAAAGCCTGATTGTTCAAAATTGGTTATTTGTGGGGATAGAAAACACATATGGGAGCTCCAAAAACACAAAAGAAATAGAAAAAGTAGAATTTTATGTTATAGGTCCTTTAATTGTTCAGTGTCTTCAGTCTTGTCTCGGTTAGTGGGTTATGGTCCGTTGAAGGAAGCTTGTTTTGACCAAAAAAAACGCAATCTGGGCAAAAATAATCGGAGATAAAAGCATTTTTCAGGATCTGATCACGTGGTTTCGGACGGAAAGCGAAATGTCCGTTTGTATCCGTTGCTTGGCAACCTAGAACCATTCATAAGTTGGCGAAGAGCACAACCTATCATAAACCACTGAAAAGACCACATGACGGAGACGTTAGACTTGCCGGAACATCTATATGCTTGCTTCTCCAGATCAACACCATTATAATTTTTGTTAATACTCCTCCTCCTCCTCCTCCTCCTCCTCTTCCTCCTCCAGGGCTAATGACTCAGGCCTGTTGACCCATAAGGGGGACCTCCCGGTCAGGGCTGTGTTCCTTGGAGACGTCCAGAGAGCAGGTTCAGAAGCCGCCTACAGGGTGGGGCCCCTCAGTTGCCATGGAGACAGTAAGTCCATGACTACGGAACCCGGACGCCATGGTTACGGCGCGGCGTTTAAATTATGTGCAATCATCTGACTCGAGTTTGAAATGTCGTCACCCCCCCGTGCGTGCGTGCGTGCGTGCGTGCGTGCGTGCGTGCGTGCGTGCGTGCGTGCGTGCGTGCGTGCGGCGTGCGTGCGTGCGTGCGTGCGTACTCTATATCACTAACGTCGGGTGAAAATCACCCAATCACCCACAAAAGTGTTCTAGGTTACTGAGGGGGGGAAAGTAAGCAACTATATATCACAGATGTGTGATCATTTGAATCATGACGTTCATGTTACTTAGTTGCATTTGATGTTTTTTTAATTTAGTCTTCTGGAAACTGGCACGACTTTCAATACATAATTATGTGTGTGAGTCATACGGGAGGTTTGTTGTGTTTAATCATTGCTAATTATGCACAAGAAATCTTCATTTTAATTATGTACAAAGACATATTTGTTTTTACATAAACAAGTGAGCAAATTATGCTGAGATTAACATGCATTTTCAGACAGTGTTTATTTGTGTGATCAATCGATCGTTTGTGTTGCATTTTGGATCAGAGGAACTACAGTAACACAATTTGAAATAATGTGTTTTAATGTTCTTTTATAATTATATGCATTTGGCCCCCATGGACCCCCCAGGGAGCTACAGTATTTTGACCTGAGATCAGATTCTAAAAATGTCAGTTTTCTGAAAAAGCTATGTTTCTATGTCAGTCTTGGGCGATTTTTCAAAAATAGCAGACCTACAAGCTCGTAGCGCGCCACTCGGTGGCGTGCTACGAGCTTGTAGATCTGCTATTTTTCAATAGCTTAAGCATAACATAATGCTAACACCAAAAGGGGTTCCCGCCCAAAATGGGTTAACCCCACCGAGGCCGATTCAAAAAATAAGAAAAGAAAATATTCTTCTAAATCCTAAACAAAATTCTGAAAAACCTATGTTTCTACGTCAGTGGTGCTCATTCATGTCAAGAACCCCCGGAATTATCGGTATTTGGCCGCGGACCCTCATATGAAAATATGTTCTTCCAGGGACCCCCCAGAATCAAAGATATATAAGTAAAAAATGTTTGCTGTGAACGAATATATATATTCAAAGATGTGCACTCATTTTCACAATAAAAAAAACAAGCTCATAGCACGGCACTCTGTGCTGCGCTTATGAGCTTGTAGATCTGCTATTTTTCAATAGCTAAAGTATAACACCAAAAGGGGTTCCCGGCCTGAATGGGTTAAAGTGGTTACGTGACACAGATGGCATCCCAGGTCTTAATGGGTTTACAGACCATGAGTTCTCCTTCAATGTGTCTCCTCTTCCAGAGAACTCAATGTGTCTCCTCTTCCAGAGAACTCAATGTGTCTCCTCTTCCAGAGAACTCAATGTGTCTCCTCTTCCAGAGAACTCAATGTGTCTCCTCTTCCAGAGAACTCAATGTGTCTCCTCTTCCAGAGAACTCAATGTGTCTCCTCTTCCAGAGAACTCAATGTGTCTCCTCTTCCAGAGAACTTGTGGAACGCGGCGTTCTTCGACAAGGACACGTCGTACCTCCACTTCCCCACGTTCCACGGAGAGCTGAGCGCAGACATCTCCTTCCTGTTCAAGACCACCGCCTCCTCCGGCGTCTTCCTGGAAAACCTGGGCATCAAGGACTTCATCCGGATCGAACTCAGCTGTAAGTATATATAAAACCCGGGACATCTCTAATTCCGACCATATAGAGCCCCATACTAACCCTATGCATGCAGCCCCTGCTTAACCCATGTAGACCTAATCAGATTCTAAAAATGTCTTCTACATCCTGACAGTTTTCTGAAAAAGCTATGTTTCTATGTCAGTCGTTCTTCGATTTTTCAAAAATAGCAGACCTACAAGCTCGTAGCGCGCCACTCGGTGGCGCGCTACGAGCTTGTAGAAACAGGTTTTTCTGAAAATAATCTGATCTCAGGTCTAAATGGGTTAAAACTGTTTTTAAAGGCTTATTTACAAGGGCGATCATCAATGTCAGCTAGTGTTCTGCTGCCGTGTGTGTGTGTGTGTGTGTGTGTGTGTGTGTGTGTGTGTGTGTGTGTGTGTGTGTGTGTGTGTGTGTGTGTGTGTGTGTGTGTGTGTGTGTGTGTGTGTGTGTGTGTGTGTGTGTGTGTGTGTGTGTGTGTGCGTGCGTGCGTGCGTGCGTGCGTGCGTGCGTGCGTGCGTGCGTGCGTGCGTGCGTGCGTGCGTGCGCGCGCGCGCGCGCGCGCGCGTGTGATTCTGCTGTGAAAAGAAGAAGAATAAATAAAAGGCCGACAAGTCTTTGCCTTTGAAGGCAAAATGGGATTTGACTGATTTGACAGTTGATTTGACAGTTGATTTGACAGCTATGATAATTTACAAAATTGTCAATTATCATAGCTACGTTTTTGTTAGTGAAAAAAAGTAGTCGGCGAACATTTCTCGTCAATTTACAATTTAGGCATCTAGCAGACGCTCTTAATCAAGAACAAAACACATCATTTACATAAAAACATTGTCATCATGAATCATACATAAGCTAAGAACCTAACAGTGGAATATCTAGATATAATAAAAC
>NC_136806.1:7293398-7300898 GCF_951216825.1 Electrona antarctica
TATGCATAAACTATGCACATATGCTATGTCTACATCAAAATGCTATCTGAGTTACATAAGTTGAGCTTTGCATACGCCTGTAAGCGCAAGTGCTACGGGCCAAGATGGAGACTACGGCGGGAGATTGAGTGTGAGTCTGCAGTTCTTCTGATTGTGATGGGAAGTGCATTCCATAGTTTTGGAGCCAGAAGGGAGAAGAGTCTGGGAGTGCTGGAGTGCTGTCCCAGCGATGTTAGTGGAGGTACTTCCAGCTTCCCTGCGTCGGCTGATCTGAGTGCGTTTGTAGGGTTCGATCAGACTTGCAAGATATGGGGGAGACATACCTTTGGTTGCTTTGAAGGCCAGCGTTTTGTCGTCATACTTTTAGTCGACAAAATCAACATTCTCTCTCTCTCTTTCTTTCTCCCCCCCCCAGCCCCCACAGAGGTGCTGTTTCTCCTTCGACGTGGGCAACGGGCCGTCGGGGGTGCGCGTGCAGGCCGCCGCGCCCCTCAACGACGAGCGGTGGCACGGCGTGAGGGCGGGAGCGCAACGTCAAGGAGGCGTGGCTTCAGGTGGACCGCCTCCCCCCCGCCACACAGGAGGCCCCGCCCGACGGACACACGCACCTGACGCTCAACAGCCAGCTCTTCATAGGTGAGAGAGAGAGAGAGAGAGAGAGAGAGAGAGAGAGAGAGAGAGAGAGAGAGAGAGAGAGAGAGAGAGAGAGAGAGAGAGAGAGAGAGAGAGAGAGAGAGAGAGGGAGAGAGGGAGAGGGTGAGGGTGAGGGTGAGAGAGAGAGGGTGAGAGGGTGAGAGAGAGAGAGAGGGTGAGAGAGAGAGAGATACAGAGAGATACAGAGAGAGAGAGAGATACAGAGAGAGAGAGAGAGAGAGATACAGAGAGAGAGAGAGAGAGAGAGATACAGAGAGAGATACAGAGAGAGATACAGAGAGAGAGAGAGATACAGAGAGAGAGAGAGAGAGATACAGAGAGAGAGATACAGAGATACATATACGTAGTAGTCCTTAGGGTGGTTGTATTCCATTGGCTAACCTTCTTTTGTTGCAACAGTTCACACATCTTGCCGCTCTGTTGCACATTGTTGTATTTCTCCCAAAATGTATTGACGTTTTTAGTCGTTGGTCATAGTTTCAAACTCACGTTGGGGTCTGTGTAATCTGTGGGAAGTATGTGTCTCTGATGTCTTGGTATCTCTGACTCTCTCTCTCTCTCTCTCTCTCTCTCTCTCTCTCTCTCTATCTCTCGCTCCCTCCCCGTGTCTCTTCACGCACTCACAGTTGCACACCTTCTTCAACAAACACTTCAGGGACCTTTTAGAAAATGAGTCTCTTCATCACTTCCAGCTGTTGACAGGAATTAAACCTTTTAGACCTGAAAACGATTCTAAAAATGTCTTCTAAATTCTGACAGTTTTCTGAATGTTTCTATGTCAGTGGTGCTCAGCCTTTTTCACATCAAGGACCCCCAGAATTATCTGTATTTGGTCGTGGACGCCCATCTGAAAATATGTAGTTCCGGGGACGCTTTGAGTTGAAAACGTTCACTCTGAAAGAATATAATATTCAAAGGTTTGCGCCACATTCTCACGATTTTCCAAAAATAGCAGATCCACAAGCTCATAGCGCGCCACCGAGTGGCGCGCTATGAGCTTGTGGATCTGCTATTTTTCAACAGCTAAAGCATAACATAATGCTAACACCAAAAGGGGTTTCCGTCCTGAATGGGTTAAATCTTTTTTCTACCTGGATGATTTCATTCTGTCCCGGCGGCAACAGAACTCCTCCACCTACTGTAACTCAGTAGTCAGAAATATACTTGGTACCAGTCTGTCTCTTCTGGCACTGTAGCCATCATCATCATCATCATCATCATCATCTGGAAGTACCCTCACTAAAAACGCCGGGACAACGCTCCACACGTCCCAAACTCTTCTCCCTTCTGGCCCCAAAACTGTGGAATGCACTTCCCGTTGCAATCAGAACTGCAGCATCACTCCCGATCTTCCGCCGTAGTCTGAAAACCCACCTTTTCAGACTCCATCATGGCCCATAGCACTTACCCTACCCCCCTTAGACAGCACTTCTTAGACTTATATAGCATTTGAAACAGACTTATAGCATGTCATGTAGACAGCACAATAAGTGCATTGTATGTAGTCATAGCACTTCATAGTATATATGTACAGCATAGTATAGCATAGTACAGTACAGCATAGTATAGCATATATGTATAGTTTATATGTATAGTGTCATTATATAGATATGTCCTAGTTATAGTTTATATGTATAGTGTCATTATATAGATATGTTCTAGTCACGTTCTTAGCTTACGCATGTTTCGCGATAAATGCATTTTACATATGTGATGTATTCCCATGCTTTTTGTTCTTGCTTAATGTAAATCGCTCTGGATTAAGAGCGTCTGCTAAATGCCTAAATTGTAAATTGTAAGCTTGTGGAAATATGTGTGGTTGTTGAGAGCATTACTCCCAGCATTGAGACTTGAGACCAGATTATACAAAATGTCTTGTACATCATGACAGTTTTCTGAAAAATCCATGTTTCTCAGTGCATGTTGCTAAAACTATTTCATGTCAAGGACCTAGTGTTGTCACGATACTGGTTTTTCAACTTCGATACGATATTTGGAAAAGTATTGATATTTCGATACCATTTTTCGATACCACGCAACCACGGCGATTTCGCTGCGTTCTGTGACATTGTTTTGTTGTCACGTTGAGAAAAGTACTGCCGTAGCAGACAAATGAAATGAAATGAAATGAAATCTATATTTACCCAGGGTATCTGGGCTAAGCTCAATAACTTGTTTCCAGCCAGGCCCTGCTCATAGAACACATTTCATCGTAGTGGTTGATGCCTTGTTCAAGCGCAGCACTCCAGCTTCAAACACAATCCTTCTAGGCGCAAGGCTCGAAGATATAAGTTGAGGTGAAGAACATGCCAGCACTCATTGTATGTCCTTATACATGATTTTATTTACCTCTGAGAATGAAAACGTACGCGTTTCGGCCTGTATGGCCTTCCTCAGCGTACGTTTGTTTGTTGTCACTTTGAAATGACGGAGCGGTTTAACAGAGCGCAGCGCCGGGCAGGCTGGAAAACTGACCGAGTGAGAGGAGAGGACGACTCGGCCCCTCCCCTCCCTCAGGAATCAGGAGGGAGGGGGCTGTGTGTGTGTGAGTGACTGTGTGTGTACGCTGGGCTCTGCGCTGTCTCCCAATGGGAGGAGTAGAATAGTATCGATACATCGATGCAATGTTTACAATGTTTTTATTTTTTATTTGTATTTATCTTCTACCCTATTTTTTTAAATAGGGTATTGTAAAATCCACAGTAACCTGAGACCTCTTGTGGCTTATTGCTTTAATCTACAAGCTCACAACGTGTCGATGTAGATTGGCTATTTTAACTACGGTATTCAAAAATGTTTTTCAAAATAGTAAAAAACAGATTATTCATGGCATTTTGGAAGGTATTCCTATATCCGTGGTATCTATATAATGTCAAGGACCACCACCATAACTGTGAGAGTGTACAAATGGAACGGTATAACCTGTGTCGACCGATACGCAAGTTATGGGATCCTGAATATCGGAATCAGTATCTGGAAGGAAAAATGACATTGGTATACATTGTATACCAGCCATGCAGGCAGTGTATGGTACAGAGTTCAAAGCATCTGTCTGTGAAGCTTTAGACATCTCTGATTGACAGGAGCTGAATCCCCAGTGCAGGTGTAATGAATACAACGCAACATTGTGAAAGTTGATGCATCGCTTGTTTTCATTCTCACAGGAGCGGCTGTGCTGTAATTCAATCTGTTATGTGCGCGAGTGCGTGCATGTGTGCGTGTGTGCGTGTGTGCGTGCGTGCGTGTGATACCATTTTCCTCCAGAGCCGCATACGCGCTTGTCTGCCACGCTGGGAATCCAAATCCAATTGCATAGGAGGGGGGAAATAAAGTACAGTTACTTCCAGTGTTGTTGGCCTGGGCTTGAACCTCTTGAAGAAGAAAAGTATAGATATATCCTGGGCTATTTCCTATTTGCTAAACCTGCCATGGACTACCGGTAAGCCTGCCATATCGCACAGTAGATGAGCTGAGTGAGATTTCTTGCTCTGTGGTTTATAGGTGCTGGTGGAGTAGCTTCTCTCTCTCTCCTCTTTCACAGCTTGCAATTCCAGTCTTGCGATGCGTTGTGAGCATTGTGAGCTTGTAGATCCAATAGGTAGGCTGTTAGTGGCTTATTGTCAGTATCAGCCGGTAACGAACAGGAGTCTGTTTCTGTTACAATGCACTAGACCCCTGTGAGATGGAGTCTGTCCCTGTTACAATGCGCTAGACTAGACCCCTGTGAGATGGAGTCTGTCCCCGTTACAATGCACTAGACCCCTGTGAGATGGAGTCTGTCTCTGTTACAATGCACTAGACCCCTGGGAGATGGAGTCTGTCCCGGTTACAATGCACTAGACCCCTGTGAGATGGAGTCTGTCCCCGTTACAATGCACTATAGACACCCTGTGATATGGAGTCTGTCCCTGTTACAATGCACTAGACCCCTGTGAGATGGAGTCTGTCTCTGTAACAATGCACTAGACCCCTGGGAGATAGAGTCTGTCTCGGTTACAATGCACTAGACCCCTGGGAGATGGAGTCTGTCCCCGTTACAATGCACTATAGACCCCTGTGAGATGGAGTCTGTCCCTGTTACAATGCACTAGACCCCTGTGAGATGGAGTCTGTCTATGTAACAATGCACTATAGACCCCTGTGAGATGGAGTCTGTCTCGGTTACAATGCACTAGACTAGACCCCTGTGAGATGGAGTCTGTCCCCGTTACAATGCACTATAGACCCCTGTGAGATGGAGTCTGTCCCCGTTACAATGCACTAGACCCCTGGGAGATGGAGTCTGTCCCCGTTACAATGCACTATAGACCCCTGTGAGATGGAGTCTGTCCCCGTTACAATGCACTATAGACCCCTGTGAGATGGAGTCTGTCCCCGTTACAATGCACTATAGACCCCTGTGAGATGGAGTCTGTCCCCGTTACAATGCACTAGACCCCTGGGAGATGGAGTCTGTCCCCGTTACAATGCACTATAGACACCCTGTGATATGGAGTCTGTCCCTGTTACAATGCACTAGACCCCTGTGAGATGGAGTCTGTCTCTGTAACAATGCACTAGACCCCTGGGAGATGGAGTCTGTCTCGGTTACAATGCACTAGACCCCTGGGAGATGGAGTCTGTCCCCGTTACAATGCACTATAGACCCCTGTGAGATGGAGTCTGTCCCCGTTACAATGCACTAGACCCCTGGGAGATGGAGTCTGTCTATGTAACAATGCACTAGACCCCTGGGAGATGGAGTCTGTCTCGGTTACAATGCACTAGACCCCTGTGAGATGGAGTCTGTCCCTGTTACAATGCACTAGACCCCTGTGAGATGGAGTCTGTCCCCGTAACAATGCACTAGACCCCTGTGAGATGGAGTCTGTCCCTGTTACAATGCACTAGACCCCTGGGAGATGGAGTCTGTCTCTGTAACAATGCACTAGACCCCTGGGAGATGGAGTCTGTCTCGGTTACAATGCACTAGACCCCTGTGAGATGGAGTCTGTCCCCGTTACAATGCACTAGACCCCTGTGAGATGGAGTCTGTCCCTGTTACAATGCACTAGACCCCTGTGAGATGGAGTCTGTCCCTGTTACAATGCACTAGACCCCTGGGAGATGGAGTCTGTCCCCGTTACAATGCACTAGACCCCTGGGAGATGGAGTCTGTCTCGGTTACAATGCACTAGACCCCTGTGAGATGGAGTCTGTCCCTGTTACAATGCACTAGACCCCTGTGAGATGGAGTCTGTCCCTGTTACAATGCACTAGACCCCTGGGAGATGGAGTCTGTCTCGGTTACAATGCACTAGACCCCTGTGAGATGGAGTCTGTCCCCGTTACAATGCACTAGACCCCTGTGAGATGGAGTCTGTCCCTGTTACAATGCACTAGACCCCTGGGAGATGGAGTCTGTCCCCGTTACAATGCACTAGACCCCTGTGAGATGGAGTCTGTCCCCGTTACAATGCACTAGACCCCTGGGAGATGGAGTCTGTCTCGGTTACAATGCACTAGACCCCTGTGAGATGGAGTCTGTCCCTGTTACAATGCACTAGACCCCTGGGAGATGGAGTCTGTCTCGGTTACAATGCACTAGACCCCTGTGAGATGGAGTCTGTCCCTGTTACAATGCACTAGACCCCTGTGAGATGGAGTCTGTCCCTGTTACAATGCACTAGACCCCTGGGAGATGGAGTCTGTCCCCGTTACAATGCACTATAGACTAGGGTTTCATATTTTCCCGGATTTGGCTCATTTTAATTCCCGGGAATTTGCGGACCTTTTCCCGGGCTCCCGCGGGAATTCCCGTCAGAAAAAAAAGAAAAAAAGTGCCCACCAAAATGCATTTATATGTATAGATACTTCATTATGTTCAATAGAATAGTGATATTTTTTGGTTTAAAACGTTTTATTTGAATGAAATATGAACATATAGCCTACAATAAAAGTATTAAATTAAAATATTAATAATGTATTAGGCCTACTACGCTATTCAGAAAAAGGGACACAGGAGTTTGCACTAATGTGACTAAGCACGGGGGGAAAAAATAAACGACCTCACGTCTTTCACATAGATACCTTAGCTATGGTCTTTCACCCTTTGAGCATGCAGTGGGTCCCACCCCTTCTCCGCTGCAGAGAATGTGATCATCCCGCTTTGTACTTTATGAAAAGTCCGATTGGGTGTTAAATTAGCCAGCACGTCCAGTGCACAGCACACTGATTATTAGAGAGAGAGAGAGAGAGGGAGAGAGGGAGATAGAGAGAGAGATGGAGAGAGAGAAAGAGAGAGAGAGAGAGAGACGCTGCGTGCTGGTGGTTATTATAAAACAAATTGTAGCCTACTCATCTTAGTTTGTGTTCCGTTTCACGTTATTGCTGCACACATGCAGGCAAAAGCAAAAAGGGGTTTAGAAGTGACAATGTCCATCACAGAGAAAGGAAACTCCTCGCTCCGTCCGTAAAACCATGCGTAAAACACACAATTCTCACAGAGTGACTGATTAGGCTAATGATTGACATGTGCAGCAGCTTTGGGAGCGTGCCTGAAGATGTCTGTCAGACATTCATATTTTGCTAAAGTGTATATAAACTCTGTAGGCCCTATCTGATTAATTGCGGGAGGATGCAGGATTCGCGGGGTCCCACTGATTTCATCTTGACCGGCCGTGCCTGCCCGTCCGCAGGTAGGCTATTTAAATACCGCCCGCGCCGCCAACATTTACGTTGGGTCCCGCTGGCTCCAGTTCCCATTGCAGCCCTCGAGTGTAATCCATAATTCCATATAAATATCATCAAACATGTTTGAAAATGATGGGAGGGTTCAGATTGGACATTTGATCACTCATAGAACGC
>NC_136806.1:7305898-7450898 GCF_951216825.1 Electrona antarctica
TCTTTTTATTTCGACGTCGGGCCTAAATGGGTTATGCCTCACTCTCGTTATCGTTCGCTCAGAGTCAGTCGAGTCGAGAAGGCGAGAAGAATGACTTCCCCCCCCGTGGGATGTTGTCGTTCTCCATGCAGCGCTGCTTCCTGTGGTGGGAGGAGTTGTTTGTCCGCCCGTGTGTTTCCAGGCATGCATGCATGCACATGCACACACACACACACACGCACACGCACACACGCACACGCAAACACACGCACACACACGCACACACACGCACACACACATGCACGCACACACACGCACACGCACACACACACGCACACACACGCACAAACACAAACACAAACACACACACACGCACACATGCACACACATGCACACACACGCACACACATGCACACACGCACACACACACGAACACACGCACACACACACGAACACACACACACACGCACACGTGCCTTTGAAGGTGTCTTTGATATCTATGTCCCAAATCTGTAGCAGCCTGCTGCTGCTGCTTATGCCGCTTCTGCTTTGTTTTTGTTTTTGTTTTTGTTTTTGTTTGTTTGCTTGTTTGTTTGTTTGTTTTTTTATGCTGTCATGCAATCACGACACACATTTTGAGACATTTGCTTTTAATAATCCCCTGCACAAATAGCTTGTATTAAAACCAAACAAAAAACATTCTTGACAAATAAAAAGCAAACGTATAGCTCACACCGCATCACAGGACAACACTTTGCGAGCTTGTAGATCTGCTATTTCCGGTGAAGAGGCTAGTGTGGTGTTGATGGAAACAAAACAACAGTACAGACCTAGTACAGAGCCCTGGGGGGGTGGGGGGCAGTTTAACCCATTCAGGCCTGACGTCGAAATTTAAAAAAAAAAGTCTTCTAAATCCCGACAGTTTTCTGAAATACCTCATGTTTCTATGTGATAGTCAAAAATAGCAGATCTACAAGCTTGTAGATCTGCTATTTTTGACTAGCTTGTAGATCTGCTATTTTTGACTAGCTTGTAGATCTGCTATTTTTGACTAGCTTGTAGATCTGCTATTTTTCACTAGCTAAATTATAACATAATGTTTAAAACACCAGAAGATCAGATCTCTTCAGTGGATATGTTGGAGCGAAAACAGAAAACACACTATCATAGAGCCCTGAGGGACTACCAACACACGTGGGGTTTAAATGGTGGGTAATTATACTAATTAATTTCAATACTCTGAAGATGTACAGATAAGAAGAGATGCAGTAGAATAAAAGATAAAGTAATTTCATGCTCGGGTAACCTGACTGGCTTGCTCCACACATTTGTTTTGCAACCTTACTTCCACCTGGGATTTGTTTATTTGTTTATTTTATTTGTTTGATCCCCATTAGCTACTACCTTAGTAGAAGCTATACTCTTCCTGGGGTCCACACATTAAATACATTGCATACATTTTACAAGACTGTATAAGAAAAACAGTTAAAATCTCTGTAGCCCAATAATTGCTGAAGAAGGCCGTCCCATTTCTTTTCAAGCTACTTGGCAGGTGATTGGATGGGTCGACCATCCAATCACCTGCCCACGACCACGCCCCCTCCAGAGATACTTCCGGGTCCTACTTTTGTGTCGCTTTTGTGTCCCCATAGTTATACTGTGGTCGCTCTGTCGGACTAAATCTGAGACGAAAACGACCACGAAAGTCTCATTTTACCGCTTTCCTCGCAACAACAAAGCTACTGGTCTCCCAAATCTGGCTGTGACAGGCCGTCTGCCCCACACTGAATACTATCGCCATTTTATTTCATTGTGTCAAATAAATCCTCATTAATGCAAACTAGATTCAACATACAGTCCTCGACCCTGCACACATTCTAAATATGCCCCCGAAATATTGTACTGAGCAAATGGACTCTTACCACCTTCAATATAATGATAATAATAGTCTTTATTGTCTCCACATCATATATTTTATTTGACACTTGAACATTAATAATTCTACTCGAGTTGGAAGCATTAAGACCCATTTTAACCCTCAATGGCTTCCTTTCTGAAAAATAACGTCATTGTAAAAAGATTCACGCGTTTAGATATTCTATTTACAATGAGTTGCAAATTGTAAATAAATATTGGTTTGTGCACTTTTAAACAGCCGTGTGTCTTCCTCTTTTGTTATGGCCTAAGAGCCAGGTCATAACAGTGTGTGTGTGTGTGTGTGTGTGTGTGTGTGTGTGTGTGTGTGTGTGTGTGTGTGTGTGTGCACTCCAGGGGGCACGGCGTCCAGGCAGAAGGGTTTCCGCGGCTGCGTGCGCGCCCTGCAGCTGAACGGCCTCACGGTGGACCTGGAGGAGCGGGCCAGGATCACGCCGGGCGTGCGGCCCGGCTGCCCGGGACACTGCAGCAGCTACGGCGAGCTGTGCCGCCGCCCCGCGCGCTGCCTGGAGAGAACCGCCGGCTTCTCCTGCGACTGCGTCCCGACCGCGTACACCGGAGCCTTCTGCACCACAGGTAAGAGAGTTTACACACACACACACCGGAGCCTTCTGCACCACAGGTCAGAGAGTATATACTGTACACACGCACGCAGTACACTGAGTACAGCATTGCATGGTTCTCATACGTTTTAACCCATTCTGGGTGGGAACCCCTTTTGGTGTTTTAACTAAGCATTATGTTATACTTTAGCTATTGAAAAATAGCAGATCTACAAGCTCGTAGCGCGGCACCGAGTGCCGCGCTACGAGCTTGTAGGTCTGCTATTTTTGAAAAATCATTGAAATCATTGAATATATATATTCTTTCAGAGCGAAAGTTTTTAACTCAAATATTTGCTTCCGGGAGGAAAACAACATATTTTCAGATGGGGGTCCACGCTCCGCAGCAAATTACATATAGTTTCTGGGGGTCCTTGACATGAAATATTGAGCACCACTGATATAGAAACATATGGGTTTTCAGAAAACTGTCATTTTTTAGAAGACATTTGTAGAATCGTCCTCAGGTCTAAATGTGTTAACTATAGGGTTGTCCCGATCCGATCACGAGATCGGAAATCAGGGCCGATCACGTCATTTTCAAATGATCGGAATCGGATCGGGAGCAAAAGCTAAAAAAGGGATGGGGACATCCCTAGTATCAATATCATATCCATATCATGATATTAGACATGGATATGGTCTGTGATTTGGGATATTTGTACTGTTGTGATATGGCATATATTAAAATAATAATATCGGATCGGGAAAATCGGTATCGGCAGATACTACAAATTAAATGATCGGAATCGGATCGGGAGCAAAAAATAAAATAAACGTGATCGGGACATCTCTAGTTTCCACCATACGGAGGCGCTACATTCCTTGCTTGCTTGGAGGCCCTCCTGTGGCCACGAGGCCCTCCTGTGGCCACGAGGCCCTCCTGTGGCCACGGGGCCCTCCTGTGGCCACGGGGCCCTCTTGTGGCCACGAGGCCCTCCTGTGGCCACGAGGCCCTCCTGTGGCCACGGGGCCCTCCTGTGGCCACGGGGCCCTCCTGTGGCCACGGGGCCCTCTTGTGGCCACGAGGCCCTCCTGTGGCCACGAGGCCCTCCTGTGGCCACGGGGCCCTCCTGTGGCCGCAAGGCGCTAAGAGAGGATGCTTACACTGGGTGAAAAGAGGAGTTAACGGGCAATTATGGGCACTGTGGCCTGGGCCATGGCTCAGCGGTCCAGGCACCTTGGCTGGTAATCCAGTCTGGCAGTGTGCCGCCGGTTCGATTCCCGATCCCGACGGCCTTCACTGCATGTCTTCCCCCCCATCTCTCTCCACATTTCCTGTCAGCCTACTGTCTGCAGGGACGGATTAACCCTCACAAGGGCCCCTGGGCCGGTAATGTTTGCAGGGCCCCCATAGCCCGCGTGCGTGCGACATTTTCATGTTTTTATGTGTTATCATCTTTTTAACCTAAATTTAACAAAATCAACAGCCAATGGAGGGTCCCAGGAGCCCTTTTCAGGGCGTCAAACCTAGTACCTCACAGTCCAATTTCCCCGAAGGGCCCCTGAATGCCAAGGGCCCCTGAATGCCAAGGGCCCCTTGGGCCACGGCCCCACTGGCCCAATGGCTAATTTGTCCCTGACTGTCTGTCCCTCCATAAAAAATATAAAATAAAGGCGAAAGCCACAAAAATAAACATTAAAAAAATAAACCGCTGCCATATACAGGTAAGCAAAGACAGTGTGCGGGGCCTCCTTTTCTCTCATTATTCGCACTGGTTGTCTGCTCCGACACACCTGTCCCTGTAGGTGTGCAAAAGGACCTTTTTTTCTTCAGCTTCAGCTACAAAGATACAAAGTTACAAATACACAAGTGCAGTGGTTCAAAAACGGTGGTGCGTGCACGCCTTGTGGTGCGCGAGCGCCTTCTAGGGGGTGCGCGACATGAAAAGGCTAATGGTGGTGCTATGTTATTTTAAATATATTAACCCATTCTGGACGAGAACCCGTTTTGGTGTTTTTTTTTTTTTATATGTTTTTTTTGTGGCTTTCACCTTTATTTTATATTTTTTATGGAGGGACAGACAGTAGGCTGACAGGAAATGGGGAGAGATATGGGGGGGAAGACATGCAGTAAGGGCCGTCGGGATTGGGAGTCGAACCCGCGGCACACTGCCAGACTGGATTACCAGCCAAGGTGCCTGGACCACTGAGCCACGGCCCAGGCCCCCGTTTTGGTGTTTTAACTAAGCATTATGTTATACTTTAGCTATTGAAAAATAGCAGATCTACAAGCTCGTAGCGCGCCACCGAGTGGCGCGCTACGAGCTTGTAGGTCTGCTATTTTTGAAAAATCGTGAAAATGTTGCACAAATCTTTGTGTATATATATATTCTTTCAGAAGACTTTTTATTTATTTCGACGTCAAGCCTAAATGGGTTAAGCCTATATATGGTATGGTATAAGTATATGCAGAATATAGCCTATGCTGCATATATATGCCATATTCAGGTTCATATATGTGCATATATGTGGATAAATAGGAAATGTATGTCTCTATATAGTGTATGCAACTTGTATTTCCATGTGGGGGGGTGGGTCAGCTATGGTCAGGAGGTAACATGGCCAAAAAGGTTTGGGAACCACTGCACTAGTGTGTGCTCTAGCTTTGGATATGTTGCCTCTGCCAGTGTGAAAGATACACTGCAAAAAATAAATGGAGGGATATGTTGCCTCTGCCAGTGTGAAAGATACACTGCAAAAAATAAATGGAGGGATATGTTGCCTCTGCCAGTGTGAAAGATACACTGCAAAAAATAAATGGAGGGATATGTTGCCTCTGCCAGTGTGAAAGATACACTGCAAAAAATAAATGGAGGGATATGTTGCCTCTGCCAGTGTGAAAGATACACTGCAAAAAATAAATGGAGGGATATGTTGCCTCTGCCAGTGTGAAAGATACACTGCAAAAAATAAATGGAGGGATATGTTGCCTCTGCCAGTGTGAAAGATACACTGCAAAAAATAAATGGAGGGATATGTTGCCTCTGCCAGTGTGAAAGATACACTGCAAAAAATAAATGGAGGGATATGTTGCCTCTGCCAGTGTGAAAGATACACTGCAAAAAATAAATGGAGGGTTATGTTTTCCAGTAAAAGTGGTGGTATTTTGGCGTGTTTGTTTGTGTGTGCCTCGACGGAGCGGGGCGGTATCTGCTATCTGCGTGCCGGTTGTGGTGGGCCGGTCTGGGGGCCAGGCCAAATGTCAGGGCCGAATGTTTGACCCAGTCCAGCCCAGGTACTTATTAGTCTGGCACTCAGGCTATCTCTACGTTGGTGTCTGTTTTGTATCTCTGCTTTTATATGGACCTATTGTAGCCTGATCTCCCTTATGCCATCTGAGAAACGATGCAGGAGCATGCAGTGCCAGGACGGAAGCGGTGTGGAACACTTTCTTTCCCCAGGCAATCAGACTTTTGAACTCCAGTCTCCCTAACAGATAGTACATGAACAACCATATTATTCAGTTTTTATACCTTTTTTTTTGGCTTATGCTTATTTTTGAGGGGCGCTAAGCCCCCTCAAACATTGTCCTAACCCAAACATTGAATGCCTTTGACAATAATAGCCAGCTTTGAGCATTGTATAAACACAAACATTGAAGACGAAGGTGAGGACACAAATTGTGATTGGCCGGAATTAGATGATGTATAATGATATTAAAGAGTGCCCCTCACTTCACACAGGTGTGAGTTTTATGATTATTATAATGTGAATTCCTCTAGTTTTTAGGATTTCTTTAATACAGTTTTTGAGTGGTGTAAACCACTCCTACAACTGGCTTTGTTAGTCTGTCTGTCTGTCTGTGCAGACAAAATGAGCCCCCATAGGCCTCCCATGGTAGGAACAGAGCCCCCATAGGCCTCCCATGGTAGGAACAGAGCCCCTATAGGCCTCCCATGGTAGGAACAGCCCCCATAGGCCTCCCATGGTAGGAACAGAGCCCCCATAGGCCTCCCATGGTAGGAACAGAGCCCCTATAGGCCTCCCATGGTAGGAACAGCCCCCATAGGCCTCCCATGGTAGGAACAGAGCCCCCATAGGCCTCCCATGGTAGGAACAGAGCCCCTATAGGCCTCCCATGGTAGGAACAGCCCCCATAGGCCTCCCATGGTAGGAACAGAGCCCCCATAGGCCTCCCATGGTAGGAACAGAGTCCCCATAGGCCTCCCATGGTAGGAACAGAGCCCCCATAGGCCTCCCATGGTAGGAACAGAGCCCCCATAGGCCTCCCATGGTAGGAACAGAGCCCCCATAGGCCTCCCATGGTAGGAACAGAGCCCCCATAGGCCTCCCATGGTAGGAACAGAGCCCCCATAGGCCTCCCATGGTAGGAACAGAGCCCCCATAGGCCTCCCATGGTAGGAACAGCCCCCATAGGCCTCCCATGGTAGGAACAGCCCCCATAGGCCTCCCATGGTAGGAACAGAGCCCCCATAGGCCTCCCATGGTAGGAACAGAGCCCCTATAGGCCTCCCATGGTAGGAACAGCCCCCATAGGCCTCCCATGGTAGGAACAGAGCCCCCATAGGCCTCCCATGGTAGGAACAGAGCCCCCATAGGCCTCCCATGGTAGGAACAGAGCCCCCATAGGCCTCCCATGGTAGGAACAGAGCCCCCATAGGCCTCCCATGGTAGGAACAGCCCCCATAGGCCTCCCATGGTAGGAACAGCCCCCATAGGCCTCCCATGGTAGGAACAGCCCCCATAGGCCTCCCATGGTAGGAACAGAGCCCCCATAGGCCTCCCATGGTAGGAACAGAGCCCCCATAGGCCTCCCATGGTAGGAACAGCCCCCATAGGCCTCCCATGGTAGGAACAGCCCCCATAGGCCTCCCATGGTAGGAACAGAGCCCCCATAGGCCTCCCATGGTAGGAACAGAGCCCCTATAGGCCTCCCATGGTAGGAACAGAGCCCCCATAGGCCTCCCATGGTAGGAACAGAGCCCCCATAGGCCTCCCATGGTAGGAACAGCCCCCATAGGCCTCCCATGGTAGGAACAGAGCCCCCATAGGCCTCCCATGGTAGGAACAGAGCCCCTATAGGCCTCCCATGGTAGGAACAGAGCCCCTATAGGCCTCCCATGGTAGGAACAGCCCCCATAGGCCTCCCATGGTAGGAACAGCCCCCATAGGCCTCCCATGGTAGGAACAGAGCCCCCATAAGCCTCCCATGGTAGGAACAGAGCCCCCATAGGCCTCCCATGGTAGGAACAGAGCCCCCATAGGCCTCCCATGGTAGGAACAGAGCCCCCATAGGCCTCCCATGGTAGGAGCAGAGCCCCCATAGGCCTCCCATGGTAGGAACAGAGCCCCCATAGGCCTCCCATGGTAGGAACAGAGCCCCCATAGGCCTCCCATGGTAGGAACAGCCCCCATAGGCCTCCCATGGTAGGAACAGCCCCCATAGGCCTCCCATGGTAGGAACAGCCCCCATAGGCCTCCCATGGTAGGAACAGCCCCTATAGGCCTCCCATGGTAGGAACAGAGCCCCCATAGGCCTCCCATGGTAGGAACAGCCCCCATAGGCCTCCCATGGTAGGAACAGAGCCCCCATAGGCCTCCCATGGTAGGAACAGCCCCCATAGGCCTCCCATGGTAGGAACAGCCCCCATAGGCCTCCCATGGTAGGAACAGCCCCCATAGGCCTCCCATGGTAGGAACAGCCCCCATAGGCCTCCCATGGTAGGAACAGCCCCTATAGGCCTCCCATGGTAGGAACAGAGCCCCCATAGGCCTCCCATGGTAGGAACAGAGCCCCCATAGGCCTCCCATGGTAGGAACAGAGCCCCCATAGGCCTCCCATGGTAGGAACAGAGCCCCCATAGGCCTCCCATGGTAGGAACAGAGCCCCCATAGGCCTCCCATGGTAGGAACAGCCCCCATAGGCCTCCCATGGTAGGAACAGCCCCCATAGGCCTCCCATGGTAGGAACAGAGCCCCCATAGGCCTCCCATGGTAGGAACAGAGCCCCCATAGGCCTCCCATGGTAGGAACAGAGCCCCTATAGGCCTCCCATGGTAGGAACAGAGCCCCCCATAGGCCTCCCATGGTAGGAACAGAGCCCCCATAGGCCTCCCATGGTAGGAACAGAGCCCCCATAGGCCTCCCATGGTAGGAACAGAGCCCCCATAGGCCTCCCATGGTAGGAACAGAGCCCCCATAGGCCTCCCATGGTAGGAACAGAGCCCCCATAGGCCTCCCATGGTAGGAACAGAGCCCCCATAGGCCTCCCATGGTAGGAACAGAGCCCCCATAGGCCTCCCATGGTAGGAACAGAGCCCCCATAGGCCTCCCATGGTAGGAACAGAGCCCCCATAGGCCTCCCATGGTAGGAACAGCCCCCATAGGCCTCCCATGGTAGGAACAGAGCCCCCCATAGGCCTCCCATGGTAGGAACAGAGCCCCCATAGGCCTCCCATGGTAGGAACAGAGCCCCTATAGGCCTCCCATGGTAGGAACAGAGCCCCCATAGGCCTCCCATGGTAGGAACAGAGCCCCTATAGGCCTCCCATGGTAGGAACAGAGCCCCCATAGGCCTCCCATGGTAGGAACAGCCCCCATAGGCCTCCCATGGTAGGAACAGAGCCCCTATAGGCCTCCCATGGTAGGAACAGCCCCTATAGGCCTCCCATGGTAGGAACAGCCCCCATAGGCCTCCCATGGTAGGAACAGTCCCCATAGGCCTCCCATGGTAGGAACAGAGCCCCTATAGGCCTCCCATGGTAGGAACAGCCCCCATAGGCCTCCCATGGTAGGAACAGAGCCCCCATAGGCCTCCCATGGTAGGAACAGAGCCCCCATAGGCCTCCCATGGTAGGAACAGAGCCCCTATAGGCCTCCCATGGTAGGAACAGCCCCCATAGGCCTCCCATGGTAGGAACAGCCCCCATAGGCCTCCCATGGTAGGAACAGCCCCCATAGGCCTCCCATGGTAGGAACAGCCCCCATAGGCCTCCCATGGTAGGAACAGCCCCCATAGGCCTCCCATGGTAGGAACAGCCCCCATAGGCCTCCCATGGTAGGAACAGCCCCCATAGGCCTCCCATGGTAGGAACAGTCCCCATAGGCCTCCCATGGTAGGAACAGAGCCCCCATAGGCCTCCCATGGTAGGAACAGAGCCCCCATAGGCCTCCCATGGTAGGAACAGAGCCCCTATAGGCCTCCCATGGTAGGAACAGAGCCCCTATAGGCCTCCCATGGTAGGAACAGCCCCCATAGGCCTCCCATGGTAGGAACAGCCCCCATAGGCCTCCCATGGTAGGAACAGCCCCCATAGGCCTCCCATGGTAGGAACAGCCCCCATAGGCCTCCCATGGTAGGAACAGCCCCCATAGGCCTCCCATGGTAGGAACAGAGCCCCCATAGGCCTCCCATGGTAGGAACAGAGCCCCCATAGGCCTCCCATGGTAGGAACAGAGCCCCCATAGGCCTCCCATGGTAGGAACAGAGCCCCCATAGGCCTCCCATGGTAGGAACAGCCCCCATAGGCCTCCCATGGTAGGAACAGAGCCCCCATAGGCCTCCCATGGTAGGAACAGAGTCCCCATAGGCCTCCCATGGTAGGAACAGCCCCCATAGGCCTCCCATGGTAGGAACAGCCCCCATAGGCCTCCCATGGTAGGAACAGCCCCCATAGGCCTCCCATGGTAGGAACAGAGCCCCTATAGGCCTCCCATGGTAGGAACAGCCCCCATAGGCCTCCCATGGTAGGAACAGAGCCCCCATAGGCCTCCCATGGTAGGAACAGCCCCCATAGGCCTCCCATGGTAGGAACAGAGCCCCTATAGGCCTCCCATGGTAGGAACAGCCCCCATAGGCCTCCCATGGTAGGAACAGAGCCCCCATAGGCCTCCCATGGTAGGAACAGAGCCCCCATAGGCCTCCCATGGTAGGAACAGCCCCCATAGGCCTCCCATGGTAGGAACAGCCCCCATAGGCCTCCCATGGTAGGAACAGTCCCCATAGGCCTCCCATGGTAGGAACAGCCCCCATAGGCCTCCCATGGTAGGAACAGAGCCCCCATAGGCCTCCCATGGTAGGAACAGAGCCCCCATAGGCCTCCCATGGTAGGAACAGCCCCCATAGGCCTCCCATGGTAGGAACAGAGCCCCCATAGGCCTCCCATGGTAGGAACAGAGCCCCTATAGGCCTCCCATGGTAGGAACAGCCCCCATAGGCCTCCCATGGTAGGAACAGAGCCCCTATAGGCCTCCCATGGTAGGAACAGCCCCCATAGGCCTCCCATGGTAGGAACAGAGCCCCCATAGGCCTCCCATGGTAGGAACAGAGCCCCTATAGGCCTCCCATGGTAGGAACAGAGCCCCCATAGGCCTCCCATGGTAGGAACAGAGCCCCCATAGGCCTCCCATGGTAGGAACAGAGCCCCCATAGGCCTCCCATGGTAGGAACAGCCCCCATAGGCCTCCCATGGTAGGAACAGAGCCCCTATAGGCCTCCCATGGTAGGAACAGAGCCCCCATAGGCCTCCCATGGTAGGAACAGCCCCCATAGGCATCCCATGGTAGGAACAGCCCCCATAGGCCTCCCATGGTAGGAACAGAGCCCCTATAGGCCTCCCATGGTAGGAACAGCCCCCATAGGCCTCCCATGGTAGGAACAGAGCCCCTATAGGCCTCCCATGGTAGGAACAGCCCCCATAGGCCTCCCATGGTAGGAACAGAGCCCCCATAGGCCTCCCATGGTAGGAACAGAGCCCCTATAGGCCTCCCATGGTAGGAACAGAGCCCCCATAGGCCTCCCATGGTAGGAACAGAGCCCCTATAGGCCTCCCATGGTAGGAACAGAGCCCCCATAGGCCTCCCATGGTAGGAACAGCCCCCATAGGCCTCCCATGGTAGGAACAGCCCCCATAGGCGTCCCATGGTAGGAACAGCCCCTATAGGCCTCCCATGGTAGGAACAGCCCCCATAGGCGTCCCATGGTAGGAACAGCCCCCATAGGCCTCCCATGGTAGGAACAGTCCCCATAGGCCTCCCATGGTAGGAACAGCGCCCCCATAGGCCTTCCATGGTAGGAACAGCGCCCCCATAGGCCTCCCATGGTAGGAACAGAGCCCCCATAGGCCTCCCATGGTAGGAACAGAGCCCCTATAGGCCTCCCATGGTAGGAACAGAGCCCCTATAGGCCTCCCATGGTAGGAACAGAGCCCCTATAGGCCTCCCATGGTAGGAACAGAGCCCCTATAGGCCTCCCATGGTAGGAACAGCGCCCCCATAGGCCTCCCATGGTAGGAACAGCCCCTATAGGCCTCCCATGGTAGGAACAGAGCCCCCATAGGCCTCCCATGGTAGGAACAGCCCCCCCATAGGCCTCCCATGGTAGGAACAGAGCCCCTATAGGCCTCCCATGGTAGGAACAGCGCCCCCATAGGCATTCCATGGTAGGAACAGCCCCTATAGGCCTCCCATGGTAGGAACAGCCCCCATAGGCCTCCCATGGTAGGAACAGCCCCTATAGGCCTCCCATGGTAGGAACAGCCCCCATAGGCCTCCCATGGTAGGAACAGCCCCCATAGGCCTCCCATGGTAGGAACAGAGCCCCCATAGGCCTCCCATGGTAGGAACAGAGCCCCCATAGGCCTCCCATGGTAGGAACAGCCCCTATAGGCCTCCCATGGTAGGAACAGCCCCCATAGGCCTCCCATGGTAGGAACAGCCCCCATAGGCCTCCCATGGTAGGAACAGAGCCCCCATAGGCCTCCCATGGTAGGAACAGAGCCCCTATAGGCCTCCCATGGTAGGAACAGAGCCCCCATAGGCCTCCCATGGTAGGAACAGAGCCCCCATAGGCCTCCCATGGTAGGAACAGAGCCCCCATAGGCCTCCCATGGTAGGAACAGCCCCCATAGGCCTCCCATGGTAGGAACAGAGCCCCCATAGGCCTCCCATGGTAGGAACAGCCCCCATAGGCCTCCCATGGTAGGAACAGCCCCCATAGGCCTCCCATGGTAGGAACAGAGCCCCCATAGGCCTCCCATGGTAGGAACAGAGCCCCCATAGGCCTCCCATGGTAGGAACAGCCCCCATAGGCCTCCCATGGTAGGAACAGAGCCCCCATAGGCCTCCCATGGTAGGAACAGCCCCCATTGGCCTCCCATGGTAGGAACAGCCCCCATAGGCCTCCCATGGTAGGAACAGCCCCCATAGGCCTCCCATGGTAGGAACAGCCCCCATAGGCCTCCCATGGTAGGAACAGAGCCCCCATAGGCGTCCCATGGTAGGAACAGAGCCCCTATAGGCCTCCCATGGTAGGAACAGCCCCCATAGGCCTCCCATGGTAGGAACAGAGCCCCCATAGGCCTCCCATGGTAGGAACAGAGCCCCCATAGGCCTCCCATGGTAGGAACAGCCCCCATAGGCCTCCCATGGTAGGAACAGCCCCCATAGGCCTCCCATGGTAGGAACAGCCCCCATAGGCCTCCCATGGTAGGAACAGCGCCCCCATAGGCCTCCCATGGTAGGAACAGCCCCCATAGGCCTCCCATGGTAGGAACAGCCCCTATAGGCCTCCCATGGTAGGAACAGAGCCCCCATAGGCCTCCCATGGTAGGAACAGAGCCCCTATAGGCCTCCCATGGTAGGAACAGAGCCCCTATAGGCCTCCCATGGTAGGAACAGCCCCCATAGGCCTCCCTTGGTAGGAACAGAGCCCCTATAGGCCTCCCATGGTAGGAACAGCCCCCATAGGCCTCCCATGGTAGGAACAGCCCCCATAGGCCTCCCATGGTAGGAACAGCCCCCATAGGCCTCCCATGGTAGGAACAGCCCCCATAGGCCTCCCATGGTAGGAACAGCCCCCATAGGCCTCCCATGGTAGGAACAGAGCCCCCATAGGCCTCCCATGGTAGGAACAGAGCCCCCATAGGCCTCCCATGGTAGGAACAGCCCCCATAGGCCTCCCATGGTAGGAACAGCCCCCATAGGCCTCCCATGGTAGGAACAGAGCCCCCATAGGCGTCCCATGGTAGGAACAGAGCCCCTATAGGCCTCCCATGGTAGGAACAGCCCCCATAGGCCTCCCATGGTAGGAACAGAGCCCCCATAGGCCTCCCATGGTAGGAACAGAGCCCCCATAGGCCTCCCATGGTAGGAACAGCCCCCATAGGCCTCCCATGGTAGGAACAGCCCCCATAGGCCTCCCATGGTAGGAACAGCCCCCATAGGCCTCCCATGGTAGGAACAGTGCCCCCATAGGCCTCCCATGGTAGGAACAGCCCCCATAGGCCTCCCATGGTAGGAACAGCCCCTATAGGCCTCCCATGGTAGGAACAGAGCCCCCATAGGCCTCCCATGGTAGGAACAGAGCCCCTATAGGCCTCCCATGGTAGGAACAGAGCCCCTATAGGCCTCCCATGGTAGGAACAGCCCCCATAGGCCTCCCTTGGTAGGAACAGAGCCCCTATAGGCCTCCCATGGTAGGAACAGCCCCCATAGGCCTCCCATGGTAGGAACAGCCCCCATAGGCCTCCCATGGTAGGAACAGCCCCCATAGGCCTCCCATGGTAGGAACAGCCCCCATAGGCCTCCCATGGTAGGAACAGCCCCCATAGGCCTCCCATGGTAGGAACAGCCCCCATAGGCCTCCCATGGTAGGAACAGAGCCCCCATAGGCCTCCCATGGTAGGAACAGAGCCCCCATAGGCCTCCCATGGTAGGAACAGAGCCCCCATAGGCCTCCCATGGTAGGAACAGAGCCCCCATAGGCCTCCCATGGTAGGAACAGAGCCCCCATAGGCCTCCCATGGTAGGAACAGCCCCCATAGGCCTCCCATGGTAGGAACAGAGCCCCCATAGGCCTCCCATGGTAGGAACAGAGCCCCTATAGGCCTCCCATGGTAGGAACAGAGCCCCTATAGGCCTCCCATGGTAGGAACAGAGCCCCTATAGGCCTCCCATGGTAGGAACAGCGCCCCCATAGGCCTCCCATGGTAGGAACAGCCCCTATAGGCCTCCCATGGTAGGAACAGAGCCCCCATAGGCCTCCCATGGTAGGAACAGCCCCCCCATAGGCCTCCCATGGAACAGAGCCCCTATAGGCCTCCCATGGTAGGAACAGCGCCCCCATAGGCCTTCCATGGTAGGAACAGCCCCTATAGGCCTCCCATGGTAGGAACAGCCCCCATAGGCCTCCCATGGTAGGAACAGCCCCTATAGGCCTCCCATGGTAGGAACAGCCCCCATAGGCCTCCCATGGTAGGAACAGCCCCCATAGGCCTCCCATGGTAGGAACAGAGCCCCCATAGGCCTCCCATGGTAGGAACAGAGCCCCCATAGGCCTCCCATGGTAGGAACAGCCCCCATAGGCCTCCCATGGTAGGAACAGAGCCCCCATAGGCCTCCCATGGTAGGAACAGCCCCCATAGGCCTCCCATGGTAGGAACAGCCCCCATAGGCTTCCCATGGTAGGAACAGCCCCCATAGGCCTCCCATGGTAGGAACAGTGCCCCCATAGGCCTCCCATGGTAGGAACAGCCCCCATAGGCCTCCCATGGTAGGAACAGTGCCCCCATAGGCCTCCCATGGTAGGAACAGCCCCCATAGGCCTCCCATGGTAGGAACAGCCCCCATAGGCTTCCCATGGTAGGAACAGCCCCCATAGGCCTCCCATGGTAGGAACAGCCCCCATAGGCCTCCCATGGTAGGAACAGTGCCCCCATAGGCCTCCCATGGTAGGAACAGCCCCCATAGGCCTCCCATGGTAGGAACAGCCCCTATAGGCCTCCCATGGTAGGAACAGAGCCCCCATAGGCCTCCCATGGTAGGAACAGAGCCCCTATAGGCCTCCCATGGTAGGAACAGAGCCCCTATAGGCCTCCCATGGTAGGAACAGCCCCCATAGGCCTCCCTTGGTAGGAACAGAGCCCCTATAGGCCTCCCATGGTAGGAACAGCCCCCATAGGCCTCCCATGGTAGGAACAGCCCCCATAGGCCTCCCATGGTAGGAACAGCCCCCATAGGCCTCCCATGGTAGGAACAGCCCCCATAGGCCTCCCATGGTAGGAACAGCCCCCATAGGCCTCCCATGGTAGGAACAGCCCCCATAGGCCTCCCATGGTAGGAACAGAGCCCCCATAGGCCTCCCATGGTAGGAACAGAGCCCCCATAGGCCTCCCATGGTAGGAACAGAGCCCCTATAGGCCTCCCATGGTAGGAACAGAGCCCCTATAGGCCTCCCATGGTAGGAACAGAGCCCCTATAGGCCTCCCATGGTAGGAACAGAGCCCCCATAGGCGTCCCATGGTAGAAACAGAGCCCCCATAGGCCTCCCATGGTAGGAACAGCCCCCATAGGCCTCCCATGGTAGGAACAGCCCCCATAGGCCTCCCATGGTAGGAACAGAGCCCCTATAGGCCTCCCATGGTAGGAACAGAGCCCCTATAGGCCTCCCATGGTAGGAACAGCGCCCCCATAGGCCTCCCATGGTAGGAACAGCCCCTATAGGCCTCCCATGGTAGGAACAGCCCCCCCATAGGCCTCCCATGGAACAGAGCCCCTATAGGCCTCCCATGGTAGGAACAGCGCCCCCATAGGCCTTCCATGGTAGGAACAGCCCCTATAGGCCTCCCATGGTAGGAACAGCCCCCATAGGCCTCCCATGGTAGGAACAGCCCCTATAGGCCTCCCATGGTAGGAACAGCCCCCATAGGCCTCCCATGGTAGGAACAGCCCCCATAGGCCTCCCATGGTAGGAACAGAGCCCCCATAGGCCTCCCATGGTAGGAACAGAGCCCCCATAGGCCTCCCATGGTAGGAACAGCCCCTATAGGCCTCCCATGGTAGGAACAGCCCCCATAGGCCTCCCATGGTAGGAACAGCCCCCATAGGCCTCCCATGGTAGGAACAGAGCCCCCATAGGCCTCCCATGGTAGGAACAGAGCCCCTATAGGCCTCCCATGGTAGGAACAGAGCCCCCATAGGCCTCCCATGGTAGGAACAGAGCCCCCATAGGCCTCCCATGGTAGGAACAGAGCCCCCATAGGCCTCCCATGGTAGGAACAGCCCCCATAGGCCTCCCATGGTAGGAACAGAGCCCCCATAGGCCTCCCATGGTAGGAACAGCCCCCATAGGCCTCCCATGGTAGGAACAGCCCCCATAGGCCTCCCATGGTAGGAACAGAGCCCCCATAGGCCTCCCATGGTAGGAACAGAGCCCCCATAGGCCTCCCATGGTAGGAACAGCCCCCATAGGCCTCCCATGGTAGGAACAGAGCCCCCATAGGCCTCCCATGGTAGGAACAGCCCCCATAGGCCTCCCATGGTAGGAACAGCCCCCATAGGCTTCCCATGGTAGGAACAGCCCCCATAGGCCTCCCATGGTAGAAACAGCCCCCATAGGCCTCCCATGGTAGGAACAGAGCCCCCATAGGCGTCCCATGGTAGGAACAGAGCCCCTATAGGCCTCCCATGGTAGGAACAGCCCCCATAGGCCTCCCATGGTAGGAACAGAGCCCCCATAGGCCTCCCATGGTAGGAACAGAGCCCCCATAGGCCTCCCATGGTAGGAACAGCCCCCATAGGCCTCCCATGGTAGGAACAGCCCCCATAGGCCTCCCATGGTAGGAACAGCCCCCATAGGCCTCCCATGGTAGGAACAGTGCCCCCATAGGCCTCCCATGGTAGGAACAGCCCCCATAGGCCTCCCATGGTAGGAACAGCCCCTATAGGCCTCCCATGGTAGGAACAGAGCCCCCATAGGCCTCCCATGGTAGGAACAGAGCCCCTATAGGCCTCCCATGGTAGGAACAGAGCCCCTATAGGCCTCCCATGGTAGGAACAGCCCCCATAGGCCTCCCTTGGTAGGAACAGAGCCCCTATAGGCCTCCCATGGTAGGAACAGCCCCCATAGGCCTCCCATGGTAGGAACAGCCCCCATAGGCCTCCCATGGTAGGAACAGCCCCCATAGGCCTCCCATGGTAGGAACAGCCCCCATAGGCCTCCCATGGTAGGAACAGAGCCCCCATAGGCCTCCCATGGTAGGAACAGAGCCCCCATAGGCCTCCCATGGTAGGAACAGAGCCCCCATAGGCCTCCCATGGTAGGAACAGAGCCCCCATAGGCCTCCCATGGTAGGAACAGAGCCCCCATAGGCCTCCCATGGTAGGAACAGAGCCCCCATAGGCCTCCCATGGTAGGAACAGAGTCCCCATAGGCCTCCCATGGTAGGAACAGCCCCCATAGGCCTCCCATGGTAGGAACAGAGCCCCCATAGGCCTCCCATGGTAGGAACAGAGCCCCCATAGGCCTCCCATGGTAGGAACAGAGCCCCCATAGGCCTCCCATGGTAGGAACAGAGCCCCCATAAGCCTCCCATGGTAGGAACAGCACCCATAGGCCTCCCATGGTAGGAACAGAGCCCCCATAGGCCTCCCATGGTAGGAACAGAGCCCCCATAGGCCTCCCATGGTAGGAACAGAGCCCCTATAGGCCTCCCATGGTAGGAACAGCCCCCATAGGCCTCCCATGGTAGGAACAGAGCCCCCATAGGCCTCCCATGGTAGGAACAGAGCCCCTATAGGCCTTCCATGGTAGGAACAGAGCCCCCATAGGCCTCCCATGGTAGGAACAGAGCCCCTATAGGCCTCCCATGGTAGGAACAGAGCCCCCATAGGCCTCCCATGGTAGGAACAGAGTCCCCATAGGCCTCCCATGGTAGGAACAGCCCCCATAGGCCTCCCATGGTAGGAACAGAGCCCCCATAGGCCTCCCATGGTAGGAACAGAGCCCCCATAGGCCTCCCATGGTAGGAACAGAGCCCCCATAGGCCTCCCATGGTAGGAACAGAGCCCCTATAGGCCTCCCATGGTAGGAACAGCCCCCATAGGCCTCCCATGGTAGGAACAGAGTCCCCATAGGCCTCCCATGGTAGGAACAGAGCCCCCATAGGCCTCCCATGGTAGGAACAGAGCCCCCATAGGCCTCCCATGGTAGGAACAGAGCCCCTATAGGCCTCCCATGGTAGGAACAGAGCCCCCATAGGCCTCCCATGGTAGGAACAGAGCCCCTATAGGCCTCCCATGGTAGGAACAGAGCCCCCATAGGCCTCCCATGGTAGGAACAGAGCCCCTATAGGCCTCCCATGGTAGGAACAGAGCCCCTATAGGCCTCCCATGGTAGGAACAGCCCCCATAGGCCTCCCTTGGTAGGAACAGAGCCCCTATAGGCCTCCCATGGTAGGAACAGCCCCCATAGGCCTCCCATGGTAGGAACAGCCCCCATAGGCCTCCCATGGTAGGAACAGCCCCCATAGGCCTCCCATGGTAGGAACAGCCCCCATAGGCCTCCCATGGTAGGAACAGCCCCCATAGGCCTCCCATGGTAGGAACAGCCCCCATAGGCCTCCCATGGTAGGAACAGAGCCCCCATAGGCCTCCCATGGTAGGAACAGAGCCCCCATAGGCCTCCCATGGTAGGAACAGCCCCCATAGGCCTCCCATGGTAGGAACAGCCCCCATAGGCCTCCCATGGTAGGAACAGAGCCCCCATAGGCGTCCCATGGTAGGAACAGAGCCCCTATAGGCCTCCCATGGTAGGAACAGCCCCCATAGGCCTCCCATGGTAGGAACAGAGCCCCCATAGGCCTCCCATGGTAGGAACAGAGCCCCCATAGGCCTCCCATGGTAGGAACAGCCCCCATAGGCCTCCCATGGTAGGAACAGCCCCCATAGGCCTCCCATGGTAGGAACAGCCCCCATAGGCCTCCCATGGTAGGAACAGTGCCCCCATAGGCCTCCCATGGTAGGAACAGCCCCCATAGGCCTCCCATGGTAGGAACAGCCCCTATAGGCCTCCCATGGTAGGAACAGAGCCCCCATAGGCCTCCCATGGTAGGAACAGAGCCCCCATAGGCCTCCCATGGTAGGAACAGAGCCCCTATAGGCCTCCCATGGTAGGAGCAGAGCCCCTATAGGCCTCCCATGGTAGGAACAGCCCCCATAGGCCTCCCATGGTAGGAACAGAGCCCCTATAGGCCTCCCATGGTAGGAACAGCCCCCATAGGCCTCCCATGGTAGGAACAGAGCCCCCATAGGCCTCCCATGGTAGGAACAGAGCCCCCATAGGCCTCCCATGGTAGGAACAGAGCCCCCATAGGCCTCCCATGGTAGGAACAGAGCCCCCATAGGCCTCCCATGGTAGGAACAGCCCCCATAGGCCTCCCATGGTAGGAACAGAGCCCCTATAGGCCTCCCATGGTAGGAACAGCCCCCATAGGCCTCCCATGGTAGGAACAGAGCCCCCATAAGGCCTCCCATGGTAGGAACAGAGCCCCTATAGGCCTCCCATGGTAGGAACAGAGCCCCCATAGGCCTCCCATGGTAGGAACAGAGTCCCCATAGGCCTCCCATGGTAGGAACAGCCCCCATAGGCCTCCCATGGTAGGAACAGAGCCCCCATAGGCCTCCCATGGTAGGAACAGAGCCCCCATAGGCCTCCCATGGTAGGAACAGAGCCCCCATAGGCCTCCCATGGTAGGAACAGAGCCCCTATAGGCCTCCCATGGTAGGAACAGCCCCCATAGGCCTCCCATGGTAGGAACAGCCCCCATAGGCCTCCCATGGTAGGAACAGCCCCCATAGGCCTCCCATGGTAGGAACAGAGCCCCCATAGGCCTCCCATGGTAGGAACAGAGCCCCTATAGGCCTCCCATGGTAGGAACAGAGCCCCCATAGGCCTCCCATGGTAGGAACAGAGCCCATAGGCGTCCCATGGTAGGAACAGCCCCCATAGGCCTCCCATGGTAGGAACAGAGCCCCTATAGGCCTCCCATGGTAGGAACAGAGCCCCCATAGGCCTCCCATGGTAGGAACAGAGCCCCTATAGGCCTCCCATGGTAGGAACAGAGCCCCTATAGGCCTCCCATGGTAGGAACAGCCCCCATAGGCCTCCCTTGGTAGGAACAGAGCCCCTATAGGCCTCCCATGGTAGGAACAGCCCCCATAGGCCTCCCATGGTAGGAACAGCCCCCATAGGCCTCCCATGGTAGGAACAGAGCCCCCATAGGCCTCCCATGGTAGGAACAGCCCCCATAGGCCTCCCATGGTAGGAACAGCCCCCATAGGCCTCCCATGGTAGGAACAGCCCCCATAGGCCTCCCATGGTAGGAACAGAGCCCCCATAGGCCTCCCATGGTAGGAACAGAGCCCCCATAGGCCTCCCATGGTAGGAACAGCCCCCATAGGCCTCCCATGGTAGGAACAGCCCCCATAGGCCTCCCATGGTAGGAACAGAGCCCCCATAGGCGTCCCATGGTAGGAACAGAGCCCCCATAGGCCTCCCATGGTAGGAACAGCCCCCATAGGCCTCCCATGGTAGGAACAGAGCCCCCATAGGCCTCCCATGGTAGGAACAGAGCCCCCATAGGCCTCCCATGGTAGGAACAGCCCCCATAGGCCTCCCATGGTAGGAACAGAGCCCCTATAGGCCTCCCATGGTAGGAACAGAGCCCCCATAGGCCTCCCATGGTAGGAACAGAGCCCCCATAGGCCTCCCATGGTAGGAACAGAGCCCCCATAGGCCTCCCATGGTAGGAACAGAGCCCCCATAGGCCTCCCATGGTAGGAACAGAGCCCCTATAGGCCTCCCATGGTAGGAACAGAGCCCCCATAAGCCTCCCATGGTAGGAACAGCCCCCATAGGCCTCCCATGGTAGGAACAGAGCCCCCATAGGCCTCCCATGGTAGGAACAGCCCCCATAGGCCTCCCATGGTAGGAACAGAGCCCCCATAGGCCTCCCATGGTAGGAACAGAGCCCCCATAGGCCTCCCATGGTAGGAACAGAGCCCCCATAGGCCTCCCATGGTAGGAACAGAGCCCCCATAGGCCTCCCATGGTAGGAACAGAGCCCCCATAGGCCTCCCATGGTAGGAACAGAGCCCCCATAGGCCTCCCATGGTAGGAACAGAGCCCCCATAGGCCTCCCATGGTAGGAACAGCCCCCATAGGCCTCCCATGGTAGGAACAGAGCCCCCATAGGCCTCCCATGGTAGGAACAGAGCCCCCATAGGCCTCCCATGGTAGGAACAGAGCCCCTATAGGCCTCCCATGGTAGGAACAGAGCCCCTATAGGCCTCCCATGGTAGGAACAGAGCCCCCATAGGCCTCCCATGGTAGGAACAGAGCCCCCATAGGCCTCCCATGGTAGGAACAGAGCCCCCATAGGCCTCCCATGGTAGGAACAGAGCCCCCATAGGCCTCCCATGGTAGGAACAGCCCCCATAGGCCTCCCATGGTAGGAACAGAGCCCCCATAGGCCTCCCATGGTAGGAACAGAGCCCCCATAGGCCTCCCATGGTAGGAACAGAGCCCCCATAGGCCTCCCATGGTAGGAACAGAGCCCCTATAGGCCTCCCATGGTAGGAACAGAGCCCCCATAGGCCTCCCATGGTAGGAACAGAGCCCCCATAGGCCTCCCATGGTAGGAACAGCCCCCATAGGCCTCCCATGGTAGGAACAGCCCCTATAGGCCTCCCATGGTAGGAACAGCCCCCATAGGCCTCCCATGGTAGGAACAGAGCCCCCATAGGCCTCCCATGGTAGGAACAGCCCCTATAGGCCTCCCATGGTAGGAACAGAGCCCCCATAGGCCTCCCATGGTAGGAACAGCCCCTATAGGCCTCCCATGGTAGGAACAGAGCCCCTATAGGCCTCCCATGGTAGGAACAGAGCCCCTATAGGCCTCCCATGGTAGGAACAGCCCCTATAGGCCTCCCATGGTAGGAACAGCCCCCATAGGCCTCCCATGGTAGGAACAGAGCCCCCATAGGCCTCCCATGGTAGGAACAGAGCCCCCATAGGCCTCCCATGGTAGGAACAGCCCCCATAGGCCTCCCATGGTAGGAACAGCCCCCATAGGCCTCCCATGGTAGGAACAGAGCCCCCATAGGCCTCCCATGGTAGGAACAGAGCCCCTATAGGCCTCCCATGGTAGGAACAGCCCCCATAGGCCTCCCATGGTAGGAACAGCCCCCATAGGCCTCCCATGGTAGGAACAGAGCCCCCATAGGCCTCCCATGGTAGGAACAGCCCCTATAGGCCTCCCATGGTAGGAACAGAGCCCCTATAGGCCTCCCATGGTAGGAACAGCCCCTATAGGCCTCCCATGGTAGGAACAGCCCCCATAGGCCTCCCATGGTAGGAACAGCCCCCATAGGCCTCCCATGGTAGGAACAGCCCCCATAGGCCTCCCATGGTAGGAACAGAGCCCCCATAGGCCTCCCATGGTAGGAACAGAGCCCCCATAGGCCTCCCATGGTAGGAACAGCCCCCATAAGGCCTCCCATGGTAGGAACAGCCCCCATAGGCCTCCCATGGTAGGAACAGCCCCCATAGGCCTCCCATGGTAGGAACAGAGCCCCCATAGGCCTCCCATGGTAGGAACAGCCCCCATAAGGCCTCCCATGGTAGGAACAGCCCCCATAGGCCTCCCATGGTAGGAACAGCCCCCATAGGCCTCCCATGGTAGGAACAGAGCCCCCATAGGCCTCCCATGGTAGGAACAGTCCCCATAGGCCTCCCATGGTAGGAACAGAGCCCCCATAGGCCTCCCATGGTAGGAACAGAGCCCCCATAGGCCTCCCATGGTAGGAACAGCCCCCATAGGCCTCCCATGGTAGGAACAGAGCCCCCATAGGCCTCCCATGGTAGGAACAGCCCCTATAGGCCTCCCATGGTAGGAACAGAGCCCCCATAGGCCTCCCATGGTAGGAACAGAGCCCCCATAGGCCTCCCATGGTAGGAACAGCCCCCATAGGCCTCCCATGGTAGGAACAGAGCCCCCATAGGCCTCCCATGGTAGGAACAGCCCCTATAGGCCTCCCATGGTAGGAACAGAGCCCCCATAGGCCTCCCATGGTAGGAACAGCCCCCATAGGCCTCCCATGGTAGGAACAGCCCCTATAGGCCTCCCATGGTAGGAACAGCCCCCATAGGCCTCCCATGGTAGGAACAGAGCCCCCATAGGCCTCCCATGGTAGGAACAGCCCCCATAGGCCTCCCATGGTAGGAACAGCCCCTATAGGCCTCCCATGGTAGGAACAGCCCCCATAGGCCTCCCATGGTAGGAACAGAGCCCCCATAGGCCTCCCATGGTAGGAACAGAGCCCCCATAGGCCTCCCATGGTAGGAACAGCCCCCATAGGCCTCCCATGGTAGGAACAGAGCCCCCATAGGCCTCCCATGGTAGGAACAGAGCCCCCATAGGCCTCCCATGGTAGGAACAGCCCCCATAGGCCTCCCATGGTAGGAACAGCCCCCATAGGCCTCCCATGGTAGGAACAGAGCCCCCATAGGCCTCCCATGGTAGGAACAGAGCCCCCATAGGCCTCCCATGGTAGGAACAGAGCCCCCATAGGCCTCCCATGGTAGGAACAGAGCCCCCATAGGCCTCCCATGGTAGGAACAGCCCCCATAGGCCTCCCATGGTAGGAACAGAGCCCCCATAGGCCTCCCATGGTAGGAACAGAGCCCCCATAGGCCTCCCATGGTAGGAACAGCCCCCATAGGCCTCCCATGGTAGGAACAGAGCCCCCATAGGCCTCCCATGGTAGGAACAGAGCCCCCATAGGCCTCCCATGGTAGGAACAGCCCCCATAGGCCTCCCATGGTAGGAACAGCCTACACATGATAATCCTCGTTGCACGTGTAAATAAATAAAGTACCATGTTGGGAGTTTAACCCATTCAGGCCTGACGTCGAAATTAAAAAAAAAAAGTTTTCTAAATCATGACAATTTTCGGAAAGATTTGAGGCACATTTTAACGATTTTTCAAAAATAGCAGACCTACAAGCTCATAGCGCGCCACTCGGTGGCGCGCTATGAGCTTGTAGATCTGCTATTTTTCAATAGCTAAATTATAACATAATGTTTAAAACACCAAAAGGGGTTCCCGCCCAAAATGGGTTAATGGTTAATGTGGTTAAACGCTAACGTGACATGGATGCGTTCCAGGTCTCAATGGATTAATAAAACATCATGAATCCGAGGTCGCGCTAAGAATAATCATCGTCCGGTCGGCGCTACACGGCCTGGAGCGGCAATTCACCTTTAGCAAAGCCCCGCCCTCTCCCACTTAGACACTCCCACTTGGACACTTTCCAGCCGGGCTCATTCATTCCAATGTAAATATCATGGATTTTACACATTAAATACTGGTTCATTTTTGGAACCAGACCTTCAGAATCTCTTCCAAATCCGTCGTCAAGGCCTGTCATATGCACTGGAAAAATATGTGTGTGACATTTATTTTTTTAAAACAATGTTTTATCATATAGGAAAACTATTGGTGGAGAGGTTTGTCTAACCCATGTTATGCTTAGCTGTGATTGGACCATAGCAGTTTGGGGAGGGTCTCTGCTATAGGTCTATTAACCCATTCTGGGTGGGAACCCCTTTTGGTGTTTTAACTAAGCATTGTTATACTTTAGCTATTGAAAAATAGCAGATCTACAAGCTCATAGCGCGCCACCGAGTGGCGCGCTATGAGCTTGTAGGTCTGTTATTTTTGAAAAATCTTGAAAATGTGGTACAAATCTTTGAATATATATTCTTTCAGAAGACTTTTTTTTAAATGTTTCGACGTCAGGCCTAAATGGGTTAAGGACAGTCACTGCTGGGCCAGCCGGATGAGGGCTCTTCTTCTTTGCTTATTTCGCGCATCGTTGCTGGCACTGGCCTCATGATACCGCCTCTGGTGACG
Organism: Electrona antarctica; assembly: GCF_951216825.1. NCBI lineage: Eukaryota > Metazoa > Chordata > Actinopteri > Myctophiformes > Myctophidae > Electrona > Electrona antarctica. The sequence goes on from NC_136806.1 coordinate 7,331,131, forward strand.
GGCGGGATTGTGCTATAGTCTGCTTGCAGTTGACATGACAAATACAGCAAGACACATAAAGCAATCTTGAATCTTGGTGTCTGAAATAAAGTGTGTGAAAAGAGAACCTCTCTGTGTGCTGCATGCATGCCGTCTCCCCCACTCCCTCCCTCCCTCCCTCCCTCCCTCCCTGTCTGCCTTCCTCCAGAGGTGTCGGCCAGCTTCACGCCGAGCACGTCGGTGAGCTACACCTTCAAGGAGCCGTACGAGCAGCTGAGCAGCAGGAACGGCAGCACCCTGGCCTCCGGCAGCACCCTGGCCTCCTCCATCTACTCGGACGACGTCACCCTGCCGGGAGAGAACGTCTCCCTGAGCTTCAGGACCACCACCAGTCCTGCCCTGCTGCTCTACGTCAGCTCCTACCACATGGAGTACCTGGCGGTGCTGCTCAACAAGCACGGTGAGTCCAACAGCACCTCCTACAGGCAGTACCTGGCGGTGCTGCTCAACAAGCACGGTGAGTCCAACAGCACCTCCTACAGGGAGTACCTGGCGGTGCTGCTCAACAAGCACGGTGAGTCCAACAGCACCTCCTACAGGCAGTACCTGGCGGTGCTGCTCAACAAGCACGGTGAGTCCAACAGCACCTCCTACAGGGAGTACCTGGCGGTGCTGCTCAACAAGCACGGTGAGTCCAACAGCACCTCCTACAGGGAGTACCTGGCGGTGCTGCTCAACAAGCACGGTGAGTCCAACAGCACCTCCTACAGGGAGTACCTGGCGGTGCTGCTCAACAAGCACGGTGAGTCCAACAGCACCTCCTACAGAGAGTACCTGGCGGTGCTGCTCAACAAGCACGGTGAGTCCAACAGCACCTCCTACAGGGAGTACCTGGCGGTGCTGCTCAACAAGCACGGTGAGTCCAACAGCACCTCCTACAGGGAGCACCTGGCGGTGCTGCTCAACAAGCACGGTGAGTCCAACAGCACCTCCTACAGGGAGCACCTGGCGGTGCTGCTCAACAAGCACGGTGAGTCCAACAGCACCTCCTACAGGGAGTTCCTGGCAGTGCTGCTCATAGACATAAAGGCTAGATGGAGCAAGGCGGAGTCTCCCATGTCGCTCACCGGCGGCCATCTTGCTACAGTCCTACGTTCTGTGGTAGCTGGTGGTGATCAGCTCAAACAGAAATTACTCATAACTCGCTCAAATATTTACGGATTTACAAACGGGTTGGTTTATTACAAACGTTATCAACGTGGCTATGATGCAGGGTGCATGCTTATCTGCTTAATGTTGGTTTTTTTTATATGAACGTCACATAAATGCATATAAGTATGCTGATGTCTCTGACGTTTATAACAAACCAAACCGTTTGAAAATAAGTTGAAAATTTAGCAAGTTACCCTAGGGTACCCTCACAAAAAACATGCAGTAATCCTGGTCTCTAAACTGCCTCCACCTGGCCAGCCGGGGCGCCTGATGGAGGGGAAAGGAACTGGTTGGAATAACGTGTTCCTTCCACGCACTACGTCCAACCAGGGAAACTCCCCCCTGTCAGGTGTAAAGGAGCAACTTGGACACTCAGGCATGAAGGAAGCATGAGTTCAAGTCCGTTGCTCTCCCCATGTCCCCCATATATGGGGACTAGGTTGGTGGAGGGTGTGTAGAGCCCAGGATCACATTAGATAATTGACACAGGGGTGACAAATGGGTTACAAAATTGTGGGATAAAAATTATAGAAAATTGAGCAAGTTATGGTTATATAAAAAGTACATGCCCCATATAGACACAATGTTATGAGCGGGCGAGCTGTTTTTGTTCGTTACATTCCTAAGCCAATGATTTGATGACCGGGTGGCTGCTCACTCTTTGGAGTCTCTATACCAAATTAATGAAATTAATTCAAGGCTTCATGGGGTTTGTCATTGATAGAAAATACGTTTATATATTATCCTTTTGTTTTTGCGGTGAACCACTCCTTTAACCCATTTTGACCTGAGATCAGATTCTAAAAATGTCTTCTACATCCTGACAGTTTTCTGAAAAAGCTATGTTTCTATGTCAGTCGTTCTTCGATTAAAAAAAAATAGCAGACCTACAAGCTCGTAGCGCGCCACTCGGTGGCGCGCTACGAGCTTGTAGGTCTGCTATTTTTGAATAGCTAAAGCATAACATAATGCTAACACCAAGCTCCGGTAGTGCGGCACCGAGTGGCCAGGGCTGCCTAATGGAGGGGAAAGGAACTGGTCGGAATTACATGTTCCTTCCACGCGCTACGTCCGGCACAGGGAAACTCCCCCCCTGTCAGTTGAAAAGAAGCAGCTTGGACTCCTCATGCATAGAAGGTAGCATGAGGTCAGTCCGCTGACCCCCCCCCCCCCCCCCCCCCCCCCCAAGGATTACATCAGATAATTGACACTGGTTGAAAAGAAATACTTCGTACAAAATCGTGGGATAAAATTTAAGAAAAAAAAAGGAGTCAAAAGGCGAACTCGGCACAGAGGCCAGGAGGCGTCAAAAGGCGCCGAATGAGTTAACCCAGGGAACTATCCAAATGAAACCTTCTCTCTAATTTACCTCCAGGTTGTTTTTAAATCTTCTCTCGGATGCCTCGATCCTCCCTCCAGGTTGTTTTTCTCTGATTTGTCTCATGATTGCAGTCGCTGACTGCAGTGCAATCATGCCCTCGCTGTTGACACACACTCCTTCGCCCACTTAAGCGCTGAAGCACTCCGCTCGATCCCTCTTCAAGATTTCATGTTTTCTTTTGCGAAATGCATTATCAGTATGCAAAGTGTTATGTTTTTTCTTTTAAGATTTGTTTCTGGCTTTTTGCCTTTTATTGATATAGTTACAAGTGAAGATAGACAGGAAAGAGGGATAGAGAGACAAGGGGAGAGACACGCAGCAAAGGTCGTCATTGACGGGACTCGAACGCGTGACTCGCTGTCCTGTCAGGCCGGAGCCTATAGAGCGTCGCAGTCCCGCCCCCTACCATGGACCAGGAAATGAATCCCAATGCATTTTTCCCATAGACATTTCAGAAAGTATTTATTTAAAGACGTTACGACACGGACAAAGCCAACTCGAGTCGTGGCAACTCATGACAACACAAACAATATTTTGGACCAAACAAATAATTATTTTTTCGGCCCCAAAAATTGTGTTTGTTGTCATGATTTGTCACGACTCGAGCTGGCTTTGTCCGCGGCGTAAACGTCTTTAAATAAATAATCTATGAGGAAAATAAACGGAGAATCATTTCCTGGTCCATGGTAAGGGGCGGGACTGCGACGCTCTATAGCCTATGTGCCATGATGCGCCTGGACCACTAGGCTAGCGGGCGCCCCATGCAAAGTGTTCTGGGAACAGATTTACAATTTACAATTTAGGCATTTAGCAGATTCTCTTAATCCAGAGCGATTTACATTAAGCAAGAACAAAAAAAAACATGGGAATACATCACATAAAAAAGCATTTATCATGAAACATGCGTACCGTAAGCTAAGAACGTAACAGTGGAATATCTATATAATGAAACTATACATATCAACTATGCATATATACTATACTATGCTATACATATGTACTATGATGTGCTATGACTACATACAATGCAATTATAGTGCTGTCTACATAACATGCTATAAGTCTGTATCAAATGATATCTAAGTCTACAGAAATGCTATCTAAGGGGGTAGGGTACAGTAAGTGCTATGGGCCATGATGGAGTCTGAAAAGGTGGGTTTTCAGACTACGGCGGAAGATTGGGAGTGATATAGATAATTATCCTAAAGCAAAGCAAAGTTACTATATTTACCCAGGGTATCTGGGCTAAACTCAAGAACTTGTTTCCAGCCAGGCCCTGCTCATAGAACATTTCATGGTAGTGGTTCAATGACTTGCTCAAGGGCACTTCAGCGGTGGTAATTTTAACGTGTCGGACCGCTGATTCGAACTGGCGACCTTCCGGTATCAAGACTGCTCCGCAATCCGTTCGGCCACCGCCACCGCACCAATTAGTTGGCACCATCTTAATTGGTGCATATATGCATATATGCCTCTGGAATAAGATTGGAGCGTTGCGCATGACGTCACTGCGATGACATGTGGTGATCATGTGCCACTACACCAGGGGTGGGCAACTGGTGGCCCGGGGGCCACATGCGGCCCCCACCTTCACTTAATGCGGCCCTCAGGTTAATGTCAGAATTCTGATATAATATTGGTTTCAGCTGATTACAATTCCACAACATGCAAACATGACCCGCTTTAATTACTTCAGTCTAAATTAGTAGCTCAATGCTTCAACACAAGTATAATTAAAGGCATTTGAAATGAAAAATATTAATTTTCAGGATTCTGATTAAGATTTCAATTCGAATATAGCAAAAATAGCCGATCTACAAGCTCAAAACGCGTCGCGCTGCGACGCGTTTTGAGCTTGTAGATCGGCTATTTTTGCGACGACCGTAATATATGGCCCTAGGGAGTGAGTGTTGAAATATAGTGGCCCTCTCCATTGTCAAAGTTGCCCACCACTGCTATACAGTAATATGCACTGTGGCCCCTCTGGAGTGAGTGTGGAAATGTATTGTCTCCTCTCCATCGTCAAAGTTGCCCACCCCTGCTACACTATCACACCTTTCTGCTGCTTGGAGGGAGTGATAAATTAATTGTGGCGCGGTGCGGAATGATTTATAATTACTATGACAGTAATGGTGTACTGTAGATCAGGGGTTCTCAACCCGTGGGTCGCGACCCCTCGTGGGTGGGGTGGGGGGGGGGGGGGGGGGTACATCTCCTGTTGTTGATGCATGGACAAAGTCTATTAAAGTCTCTCAAAGTCACTTAATTATTATTCAGGATTCATTTATTGTATAATGCAGCTAGTGCTTACTTTTACCACTTAGTTGTAGGCCTACATGTCCATAAACCACTTAGTTGTACATGTCCATAAAGCCTTAAACACCAACTGTACCTTTCATATGTATTTACAGTATATTCTCCTTTATGTGGACCTGAATAAATTGTTAAAATGTTTGTTTGTTTGTTTGTGCGTGCGTGCGTGCGTGCGTGCGTGCGTGCGTGCGTGCGTGTGTGTGAAGATAAGCTGGAGGTTCGGTACAAGCTGGACTCCAGCACAGATGCAGAGGTTCTGAGGAGCAGGGTGAGGAACCTGGCTGATGGAGCTCTGCACAGCCTGAGACTGACCAGACTGACTGACCACGTGTCTATACAGGTACGCACGCACGCACGCACGCACGCACGCACGCACGCACGCACGCACGCACGCACGCACGCACGCACGCACGCACGCACGCACGCACGCACACCACTCCGCTCCTCTGCTTTATCAACATGTAGTATCAAACGTAAAACTAGTCATTATGCAGAATGTCACGTTTCATAATGTATACAAATCTTTTGAGAATAGCAGATCTACAAGCTCACAATGTGTTGTGTTGCATTGTGAGCAAATTACCAAAATGTACTGTATATAACTAGAATTTCGCGGGCCTTCGGCCCGCTCATCCTAGCTCCCTGCGCGTCGCAAATCGGAGGAAGGAAATTGTGAGAGCAAAGGTAGACAAAGTCACAACATTTCAAAATGTAGTTCTCAGTGTATTTTTAATGGAGTCTGAGTGTTTTTTTAGGAAAGAATGTTAATGTTAACAGTGAATGTGTAGTAAAATAAGCTGCAGTGCCATGAGGTTGCCCAGATTTGGCCAGTAGAGCCTGCAGAATGGGATCATCATCATCTTCAGTGATGTAGTTCAATCAGAAATGGGATTTGTGAGAATGCAACAGCCTATACATTGCAGAGGCTGTAGAATTGGGGAAACAGAGAAGGTAGGGATAAAGTATACATTGAGACATCTCCACCAGGTATGTTGTGAATGGAATGACAATGCTATGTCTATGTTTGATTATCAGTTATGTAGACTAATCAACAATGAGACTTGTAAGAATGCAACAGCCTTACGTTGATGGGGATGGTTTGGGGAAGACGCAGTTGTCGTGGAAAGGCCAACTTAGCAAAGGAACAATTGTATTTGGCAGCTGATCCAGAGGAGGGCGTGGAGGAGTGGGGTGATGTGGAAGGGGTGTTTGTGTTTCTGGTTCCAGAGATTGTCATGGTTGAGCCTGCAGAAAAGGAGACACAGATAAGGGATGAATCAACCACACAATGTGACATGTCCACCACAGATCATGTGAAAGGTAGTGATATTTCTGGAAAGTGTTAATCAATGTTACTTCCTTTTGTGTGGCTGCAAGTTTGCACAGCAGCAGTTTGTTGTTGAGGGTTCTGAGGAAAAACAGTTTGGTGCCATTGCAGAGTCCGTCTTTGGGGCTGATGTTGCGCAGTAGCATCAAGGGCATTCCTGGCTTGAGGGTGATGAGGTGCCTGGGAAATCCATTGGGGCAGAGGGTGTTGAGGTATTCCACGTTGAACCGCATTCTGTCTTGGTAGTTCTCCAGGGTGTATGTGTAGTGGGACAATGTGATAGTTGTATTAGAGTTATTGAGGTGAAAGTGTAGATGTGAGTGTAGTGCGTTGGTTACCTGTGGTTTCTGCTGTGGCCATTGGCTGTGTTGTAGCCATCATGTGCTGCTGTTTGTCCAGGTTATGCTGAGCTGAGAAATTAAGATGGGAGTGTATGTGACTATATATTCAGTACATGTAGGTATAACATACACACATATGCGTAATGCATTGAGGCAGAGGGCAACATATCTGAGGCCTTACCTCTGGTCCGTCTCACTCTGTCACGTGTTTGCTCCCGCCTGCGCTGACCTGGGTATGGATGTCAGTAGTGTGTGTAGACACAGAGGTACAAAATGTTATCGACATGTTATGCAGAGATATGTAGATAGATGTCTCTATACAGTGTGTCAGGATGCTCGGTACCAAGCAGTAAGGTTATCTGAATAACAGAAGTCAGTACCTCTGGCCTCAGCCACGTCCAATGAAGGTGTGTTGGCCATTTGTGGAGGAGTGCTGCCCTGGTGTTGAGCTGTGAAGTGATGTGTAGAGAGTTATGTAGAGCACAGGGTGTGAGTGTAGTGTACACAATTAATGTAGGTTATGTGATGAAGATACTGCAGTATCTGTGGAGAAAGAAACAGCAGTGTATTGCATTGTGCAATGTGCTGTGCAAAGTGTAGTTTTGAGCAAGTGTACCTGGTACATGTTGTGCTGCAGCTGCTGGAACCAAGCGTTGTGTTGGGGCTGTTGGCGTGTGAGTGGCATGGGAGGGTCCATGTAGTAGTTCAGCTGCTTGATGCATGCATTTGCGTGTAGCTGTTGGCGATGGATGTTTTGCAGACTATACATTGCAGAGGCTGCAGAATTGGGGAAACAGAGAAGGTAGGGATAAAGTATACATTGAGACATCTCCACCAGGTATGTTGTGAATGGAATGACAATGCTATGTTTATGTTTGATTATCAGTTATGTAGACTAATCAACAATGAGACTTGTAAGAATGCAACAGCCTTACGTTGATGGGGATGGTTTGGGGAAGACGCAGTTGTCGTGGAAAGGCCAACTTAGCAAAGGAACAATTGTATTTGGCAGCTGATCCAGAGGAGGGCGTGGAGGAGTGGGGTGATGTGGAAGGGGTGTTTGTGTTTCTGGTTCCAGAGATTGTCATGGTTGAGCCTGCAGAAAAGGAGACACAGATAAGGGATGAATCAACCACACAATGTGACATGTCCACCACAGATCATGTGAAAGGTAGTGATATTTCTGGAAAGTGTTAATCAGTGTTAGCAGCAGTTATGTATTATTCAGAAATGACATATGTAGAAATGACATGTAGCAATGCAACAGCCTTACCTCAATGGGGATTGTAGGGCCAGGAAGAACAGCGCGAAGCAAGTCTCGAAAAACCACATTGGCAGTATGATGTTCCGGCTGTCCTTCTTTCTGCTTTATGGCATAGGTGAGAGCTTCTGGGTTACCTGTCCTTGAGCTGGCAACATAAAGCTGTCCGTGACTGAAGACAGGGGACGAAAGCCAGACCCCCACTCTTGTAAGTGTCTGGCCTTGGGATTTATTGATGGTGGTGGCAAAAGCGGTGCGGACTGGAAACTGTCGTCTGGCCCACTCAAAGTAGGAATGTCTAGGATCAGGAATGAACTTGATTCGAGGGATCAGGACTTCCTTTTGTGTGGCTGCAAGTTTGCACAGCAGCAGTTTGTTGTTGAGGGTTCTCAGGAAAAACAGTTTGGTGCCATTGCAGAGTCCGTCTTTGGGGCTGATGTTGCGCAGTAGCATCAAGGGCATTCCTGGCTTGAGGGTGATGAGGTGCCTGGGAAATCCATTGGGGCAGAGGGTGTTGAGGTATTCCACGTTAAACCGCATTCTGTCTTGGTAGTTCTCCAGGGTGTCAGCACTGCTCAGGTTGGTTGACAGACCTGGTATCCAGGTCTCCATTAGGTCGTTGATGGCGTCCACGTCCTTGTTGGTAGGGGCAAGTACTGATCGGCCATCCAGCCAGCCGGTAGTAGTGAAGTTGTTGGACATATCTGGAAATATAGTTTGGCAAAACATCTTCATGGAGCACTCCTCCGCTGTGTGGTCATTGTCTGTGTTGCTTTGAATGTGGAAATACCTGTCATCTGGGATGAAGATGAAGTCGTTTGCATCGTTGGCTGTACCATCACCAATGCGGAGTGTCCATTGGTCAAAGGCCTTCAGGTCTTGGTTTTCACTGGCCCTGACTCGCATGTTCTCTGTGAGGCTGGAGACTTGGAAGTGTTGCCAGAGGCCTGAGTTATTGAGGCAGCTGTTGACAATTTGGGCAGGATTAGCCCCTTGAACCACTGGAAGACACTGGCGGAAGTCGCCGGCCAAGATGATGATTTTCCCACCAAATGGACAGTCTGGCTTGTTCATCAGGTCTTTCAGAGTGTAGTCAAGTCCCTCTAGCAAGAAGCGGTGCAGCATGGTTGCCTCATCAATGAGCAGGAGGCGTGCCCGTCGCACCAGCTTGGCTAGGCTGCTTTGAGCTGTGATGTGGAAGGGTGTGTGTTCTGTTGGGTGGAGAGGTGCTTTCATCCGCGAATGGAATGTTCTGCCTAGGTGTAGGAGTTGTGCAGCAATGCCAGTAGTTGCCATGGCAAGGGCAATACAGCCACCAGGTTCCAGACTGCGCACAGCGTCCAGTAGTGCATTGAGTAGGAAGGTCTTACCACAACCGCCACGTGCTGATATGAAGAGTTGTAAGTTGGCCTGTTGCTGGACTGCCGTCATGACAGTGTCGTAAATCTGTTGTTGTGCAGCAGTGAATTGTGGAATTGTTGCCTGTACATTGGCTTTCAGCTGGGCCACATCATAGTCCAGCTCCTCACGGATAAGAGGCTCTTCGATGTTGACCAGCCCATGGACAGTGGCCTTTTCCTCATCTGTCATTTTTTCCAGGAGGAAGTCTTGGAGGTCATGTTCATGTGACTGGAGGCGGACTTGCAGATCCAGTCTCACCATGGTTTTGAGTTGCTGGTCAGTGAAGGTCGTTGCACTCTGCTGTGCTCTCCGCTTGAAGTCATCTGTCCAGTCTGGCCAGAAGTCGTTAAACAGGCTTGCAGGGTTCGCTGGTTGGCAGAAGATGAGGATGATGACGAATAGGGCACGAATCTGGGGGCAGAGGTGAGTGGCAGCAGCCTCAGTAAGGACAGTGGACCACTCTTGGTCATCATCCAACAGGCCAAGCTCCCTGCACACTGCCTGGTAGGTGTCAAGGCGGCTGCCATTGACTGAGTAGAGGTCCTCAAAACTTGTTTTCCCTTTGGAGTGGTCATTGTGGAGGAGCAGTCTCAGGTAGAACACATCTCCAGCTAGGGGGCTGATGGTGTGGACACGGCCAACGGAGAAAGCGTTGTTTTTTCTGAGTTGCCACTTGTTGTTTGTGTAGGTGTATTTGTGAGGCATGTCAACATAGCGCTGCATGGTCATAGGGTTGTAATCTGGACCTTTGGCTGTCTTCTGTTGAGCATTCAGTTTGAAGAAAGCAGTCAACTCTGTCTGTCTGCCCTGCTCCACCACATTCTCCTCATCACCCTCGGCGAAAACGACGTATTGCTCGTGTTCCAGATGCAAGCGGAGGACTTGAACAGGAGGCTTGTTGGCGGATATGGGGAATGCGAAGAGTTTCCAGCAGGCCTCACTTGAGCCAACAGAACGCATGTCTTCATAGTCCCTAATCTCATCACGGGCAGCCTGGGCGCCCTCAACTTCAACACAAACCATTGCACGGTCCGGCCCCTTGGTCACATATTTGTAGAGATATTTGGCCGCAAGTGCAGAGATGCATACTTCTACGTTGATGTGGCAGTTGTATCGGAGGCTGAGGTAGGGGTTGTAGGGCACTACCCAACTGTTGTTGATGTGGTTCCCATTTTTTTGTGCAGTTCGGCCACCATTATCTGGAGAGCGACGGCGGTAGATAGGATAACTTGTTTCGTCACCAAGTGTTGTTCTGGGCTGGAAGGGTTTGGGGAAGTTCTTCTTGCAGGCTTTGCAGTTGGAGCCGGCTTTCTTCTCCATGCAGGGATTGTTGGGATGCTCTTGTCCACAGGGACCGTGGATCATGTTAGCAAGTACAATGTCCCACAGTGGCTGGCGCCTTGCTTTTTCTTGGGCAGAGATCCCATTTTCATGCGGGTCAGGGGGAAGTTCTGCACAGACAATTTGGTCCACTTGGGCTGGTGTCTTGGGTTTGTCCTGCTCTGCTAGAATGAGGAGGATGTGCGAGTGAGGCAAGCCGCGTTTTTGAAATTCTATGACCCAGAGGTGGGCAATGGCTAGGCCAAAGATGTGTCTTTTGATGAGGTCATCCATGATCTGATCTTTCTTTAGTTTGAATACCCGGGCCACCAGGTCAGGTCGGTCTTGGGGTGTCTGGCCAGGGGTGAGGGCAGCTACGATCTCTGGCCAGTGAGGATTGCAGGTGACCGTGATGAAAAGGTCTGGCTTTCGCATGTGGCGGACTATGGCCATAGCGTCCTGGAACTTGCTGTGGTACCAGCGTGGACTGCCATGGAAAGAGCTAGCAAGGATGACTCTACCCACAGCATGTTCCTGCTCATTGTGGTGGACAGAGTGAGATGGAGCACTCCGTTCCCGTCTACGCACAGCCACAACCTGTTGTAGTTGTTTGAAGCTGTCAGCCCGTAATGTCTTCTGGTTATGGCGCTGCCAAGTCAGCCTCTGGTTCTCGCATGTTATCCAGGCATTGAGGATCCATTCTTGGAACAGTCTGCCTGCCTGGAAAAGGTAGTCGCTCGCAGTGTGACGACTGTTCATGTGATAGGCAAAGAACTCACGGGCTGTGAGCCTTTTTTCATCACCCACATGCTTGAGAGCACAGTGCCAGCCAGATGTCCCTTCAATGAAGAGGAGGGTGAAGTGGAGGGGCATGGCTTTGGGATGGCGGTCAGATATGATTTTCAGACCTCCACCACGTAAGTGGATGACCAGATCATGTGCCTGTTCGTTGGTGACAATGCAAAGTTCTTGGAGATTGGAGGGGGCATTGTAAACACCGGAATGTCCTCCCTGTGGCCTGGCTGCAGCACTTATGACAATAGTGCCTCGCTGTAGTTGTTCTTCTGGGGTTTCAAGGATTTGCTTGAAATCTTGGACAAATATATTGTGCAGGTGAATAACTTGCTGCACAGTGTGCAGCAGCTGCGCCATTGTGTCCTTGTCAGCAGTGGATGTTCTGGCGGGGAGTGTCATGTTTGCAAATCTGGTGGTGTTTTCCAGACTTGGGTCGAGGACATAAAGTTGGGCAAACACAGCAACAGCACCAGGTTCTGGTTGGAGTGGCCCGATGCGCTGGATTACCTTTCCTTGGAAAATGACAGTGGGAGTGAAGCGTGTGAATGTTTTCTCTTTGACCGCAATACTGGAGAGGCAGACAGCGTTGTTGATGACACGGCTGTGTTTCCGAAACAGTTTTGCCTGAGGGGTATCGTCAAACCACAGATCATTGATGGCCTGTGGGGGCCTAGGGAAGGCTGGTAGGCAAACCTTTCCATTCAAGCAGCAGATACTGGAGGTCTCGTTTTTGAATGTGAATGCGTGACAGTGGTCACACACACAGTTGAGCTGGCCAATACTCTGTGGTGTGTCGGAGAGTTGGTTGATAGTTAGTTGGCCGCTGAGAATCTGCGCAGTGCAAGTTGCAATTTTGGCAGCAACTTGTGATTGTCGTCTTGCTGGCTGATGGGAACTGCCTGTGAAGGTAAATGGAAAGTATGGTGTGAAGTTAATTTCATGAGAGTCATGCAATAAGTAGATTGTGGTCAGTATGTGAATGTGATGTTTTTGTTGAGGCAGGCAATGGAAATGTGTGGAGGCATTAAATTGAACTGTGTGTATGTGTAGTGGGACAATGTGATAGTTGTATTAAGAGTTATTGAGGTGAAAGTGTAGATGTGAGTGTAGTGCGTTGGTTACCTGTGGTTTCTGCTGTGGCCATTGGCTGTGTTGTAGCCATCATGTGCTGCTGTTTGTCCAGGTTATGCTGAGCTGAGAAATTAAGATGGGAGTGTATGTGACTATATATTCAGTACATGTAGGTATAACATACACACATATGCGTAATGCATTGCGGCAGAGGGCAACATATCTGAGGCCTTACCTCTGGTCCGTCTCTTTCTGTCACGTGTTTGCTCCCGCCTGCGCTGAACTGGGTATGGATGTCAGTAGTGTGTGTAGACACAGAGGTACAAAATGTTATCGACATGTTATGCAGAGATATGTAGATAGATGTCTCTATACAGTGTGTCAGGATGCTCGGTACCAAGCAGTAAGGTTATGTGAATAACAGAAGTCAGTACCTCTGGCCTCAGCCACGTCCAATGAAGGTGTGTTGGCCATTTGTGGAGGAGTGCTGCCCTGGTGTTGAGCTGTGAAGTGATGTGTAGAGAGATAGTATGAGTTAAGTAGAGCACAGGGTGTGAGTGTAGTGTACACAATTAATGTAGGTTATGTGATGAAGATACTGCAGTATCTGTGGAGAAAGAAACAGCAGTGTATTGCATTGTGCAATGTGCTGTGCAAAGTGTAGTTTTGAGCAAGTTTACCTGGTACATGTTGTGCTGCAGCTGCTGGAACCAAGCGTTGTGTTGGGGCTGTTGGCGTGTGAGTGGCGTGGGAGGGTCCATGTAGTAGTTCAGCTGCTTGATGCATGCATTTGCGTGTAGCTGTTGGCGATGGATGTTTTGCACAGTATGTGAGTGTAGTGGACACAATGCAGTAGGGGTAAATTTGAGTGCAACATATGTGAATGCATTACCTCTGGTGTCATGCAGGTGCAAAGTAGGGGTGTGGAGCAGTCGTGGTGTAGTCGCGTCATCAAGGCGTTCTGCTGTGAAGTGAGACAATCATCATCAAGTTGTGCTGCTATGACATGGTGCTGTGTGATGGGTCCCTGCCGCCACACAGTAAATAGAAAGGTGTCAGTGTACTGGGTACCTGTGGGCTGGGTGTCTTCCAATGAGCGGGTGTGTGTGTGGCCACGTAGAGTGTCGCGAGCAGGGTTGTGGTGGAAGTTTGGATCCTCATTGCGTTGTTCTGTGGAGTGTGATTGGACAGCATGCATGAGTTAGTGTAAACTGGTCACGTGTGGGAAACTGGTTACGTGTGGTACGATGTTAGTAAATGGTGGTCCACACACAGTGAAGGAGTACGTGTGTGCACAGTGTGCACAGACGCACACATGTATTGTGCAGTGCAAGTGTTTGTGGAAGGTTGTTAGAGCACATGTACCTTGTGCGGATGGTGCTGTACCTTGTGCGGATGGTGCGTGGTGTTGTCTGGCAGCTGTGTGCAAGCGTATTTGGGTGGCGTTTGCCGTTCGGTATCCAAGGGATGATGTGCGTTTCTTCGGCATGGCTTTGTATGTAGCTGAAGTGGTTGAAAGAAGTGTTTTATGCATTGACGACAAATTATGAAAGTATAGTTATGGTATGAGGCAAATAATGGCATTTTTGGCAACAGCGGAATTGTTAGCAGCCCTCATTTTCAGCATTGACAACATGAAGACAGAATTGGGTGGCAATAGCTGTTGTACATGAGACATGGCGGCGTGTTATTATGCTTGTAATGATGCTAGTGTTATTATTAATATTGTTATTGTCATGCTATTTGTAAGAGCATAATTGGCAACAGCCCAATTGTTAGCAGCCTGTATTGTTAGCAGGCGTTATTTTCAGCATTGCCAACATAAATGGAGAATTGTGTGGCAGTAGCTGTTGTACATGAGACATGGCATTATCAGCTGTTGATGGTGTTGATGCATCAACAGAATCATAACGTGGCTCTGATTCAGGAAGCTTATCTGCTTTTTTTTGTTTGTTTTTAACGTCGTATAAAAGCATATAAGTATGCGGACGTCTCTGAGGTTTATAACAAACCAAACCGTTTGAAATTCGGTTGTAAATTGAGCAAGTTATGGTCATGTAAGAGTACATCATAGACACAATGTTATGTGGGCCGAGGTAAGATGGCCGCCACGTGACGACGTCGCTCTTTTTTTTTTTTTTAAGGTCGTATAAAAGCATATAAGTATGCGGACGTCTCTGAGGTTTATAACAAACCAAACCGTTTGAAATTCGGTTGTAAATTGAGCAAGTTATGGTCATTTAAGAGTACATCATAGACACAATTGTAAGAGGTAAGATGGGCGCCACGTAACGACGTCGCTCTCCATTGTTTAACAGCGCGGGTGAGCTATGTAGAGTTGATATATATCTATATCTATGGTTATGATGCTATTAATAATAGCATTAGCAGCTGTTTATGTAGTTGTTATGCTATTAATAATAGCATTAGCAGCTGTGTTTCAGTAGTGACACACGTAGCAAGCACACACAGTACACACACACGCGCACGCACCCTTAAATTGTAGTTAACTTACCTGTAATGGTGGAAAGAGGCGTAGTGGTCGTGTCCAAGTGAGTAGTGAAAGTGCTGTGAAGAAGGGTGTCGTGGTCGAGGGGGACAGCGATACGCAATTCAATGCAATGCGAGAGTCCGTCCCGCGCGCAATTGTCGTCTTTTCATGAATGAAACTGTGTATGTAATCGCGCCGATCTCCAGCCAAGTTGGAATCAGTGTGTGTGAGGGTGTGTGTGTGCGCTCGCGGTGTGTGTGTGTGTGTAACTTGTGGCGGTCCAACCGGATGTGAAATCCGTAACCAAAGCTGTCGGGGGTCACGTGGTTGGCTGTGAGCAAATGGGAGAGGGGATGTAGTGTTGCCAGGTCCTTTGCCAGTTCCGCGTATTGTAAGCGAGTGGTAGTGTGTGTAAGTAGCGTGTTGAATGGCATTGTTGTGTGCTTGTTTTCATAGACGTGGCAACAAATTAGTAAGAGTAGGCAATGGGAGAAAAGGATGCAGTGTTGCCAGGTCCGCGAGTTTTAAGCGTGTTGTAGTGTGTGTGAGGAGCGTGTTGTTTTCTGGGCTTGTTTGCATAGACCTGGCAACAGTGGGCCGTGTGTGAGTGGGGGGGTGTCGGTGCTTGTGGCGTGTTTGTGTTTATTATTGATATTGATGTTGTTTGTGAGTGTGGACGGGAGGCGGCTCTAGTGGCAGTGCAATGTCAGTTTTTACGCGGGTATTGTGGAGTGTGGCCGTGCGGCGCGACATGAGGAGATAGCCGTGGATCGACGCGGAGGGTAAGGCTGTGTCGTGTTAGTGTGTTTTTTTGTGTGTTGCAGCGTGTTGCAGCGTGTCAGTGACGTAGTAGCTGGTGACTTTATTTTCCTACTTGGGGACACCTTCTCAAATGTATAATAGATAAGGTTGAAGTGGGTTATGTATGTTTTGTAATAATAATCAAAATCTACAAAGTAACTAGTATCTAAAGTTGTCACATAATTGTAGTGGAGCAAAAGTACAATAATAGAAGTAGAAGTAAAAGTGTTGGAAATTGGAAATACTCAAGTAAAGTACGTAAAAAAATGTACTTACAGTAAGTACAGTACTTGAGTAAATGTACTTTGTTACTTTCAAAAAATAACTCCCCACATGAAATAATATGATCTTGTCTCCACGTTGCCTGAGCTCCAACCTAAAGCTATAAATGATTGTATATGCCTTAACCCATTACAGCCTGGGATAAATGATGGGGCTGTCCGGATGTTTCCTGGCACTATACGCAGGGCGGCCCCCGGAGTCTGTGTATAACACTGTTTAAACTTCACTCCGATAAACTACGAGGTGAACTTTATCCAGGCCTTTCTCTATAGCACCCTGACTGACACCAAGCTAGAAGATGGCCTCTTTTCATATGAAATATAAGGTGACCTCATCCTGTCTGAGTTACATCGCTGTACATTGCTTAGCACCGGTCTGAAGTGAGATGAGAAATAGGGAACTCATCTTGTCCAAACCCTGCAGCTATAAGGCGCGGAGCCAGGAATTCGGAACACGAGGTGTGTGTGTGTGTGTGTGTGTGTGTGTGTGTGTGTGTGTGTGTGTGTGTGTGTGTGTGTGTGTGTGTGTGTGTGTGTGTGTGTGTGTGTGTGTGTGTGTGTGTGTGTGTGTGTGGAATAATTATTCTACATTCTCTAATTCTGCAGACGTCTTGAAGTAATGAAGTTGATGTTACAACAACAACAATTCAACTCTCGGGAGCGTAACATCAAACCAAATGGACCCTTACTACGGGTCCGTTTGGTTTCATTTTACGCTCTCCAGAGTTAAAGATCTAATAAAGGTCCCAACTCTCCATCATTTAGCTGCATGGGGACCACCTGTGACCCCCCCAGCGGTGGTCCCCAGAGCGCTGCTTGAGAAGCACTGATGCAAAGGGACAGATTAAGACAAACTGTAGGCTGATACTAAACATATTCAACAGCTCCCCCGACCGTGTGTTTATCCACTAATGAGAAGGTGAAGACGTGCAGTGACATGGAATGCAGTTAACACATGGATGAATAAATGCATGAATGAAGGAATGAATATTTTATTTCCGTGTCGGGGCAATTAATTGCTTGACCCATCCATCCCACATGAGCTCATCAGACACATCAATTAAAACAGAAACATTCCAGTGCATTACCCAGGCAGCAACTTCATAATAGTTACAGTCACACGAGGGAGACTCGGAGTACTGTCTGACTCGGAGCTGCTTCTTCGCCTGGAAAGGAGCCAGCTTACGGCCGGGCTCCACCGGGCGCGTCAGCGTCGCGTCTCCGTCACCGTCAGGGAATGTTCCCTTTTTAATCAATGAAGGGTGGCTCCACTGCCCGCGTTGACGGAGACGCGACGCGTGCATTAAAATTGAACCGGTGCGTTTTTTGACGCGACGCAGACGCGACGCAGACGCAACGCAACGCGTCCGGTGGAGCCCTGGCGTTAGGTGGTTCGGGCATCTGGTTACGATGCCTCTCGAGCGTCTCCCTAGGGAGGTCCTCGATGCACGTCCCACTGGGAGGAGACCTCAGGGCAGACCAAGGCGCAGATGGAGGGATTACATCGACTCACTGGCCTTGGAACGTCTCGGGATCCCCCAGGAGGAAGTTACTAATGTTGCTCTGGAGAGGGAAGTCTGCAGCTCTCTGGTGGAGCTGTTGTCCCCGTGACCCGACTACGGATAAGTGGTTGAAGATGGATGGATGGATGGATGGATGTTTAAACGTTATTGTTATGTATTCTTTGTCTTTTAACAGTGTCCGACATTAATTAAATTAATAAAAAATTAAAAATAAATGCTATAGTACAATAATGTAGTTACTTGGAAAGGTGAAGGTTGTTTGTGTCTCCAGGAGGTGCAGTCTGTTGCTCTGTGCCGTAAGGGGTCAGCAACGCTATGAGCATCACGGCGCTCCGTGGCCGTATCGACTCCCATTAGCACATGTCTCATTGATGAATGATTTAGCTCGGGTCCAAATCCCAGTGGGCCGTACGGTACACCGCCTCACGCTGTCCTCTGCTTCTATACTTATCTCAAGGAGGCCGGCCTGTGTGACCCTCTCGAGGCCTCCTCCATCTGATAGGCCGGCCTGTGTGACCCTCTCGAGGCCTCCTCCATCTGATAATGCTCCACTTAGAGTGGGTTCGCAGTGTCAGGGAGGGGCATGATGCACGTGGAGCAGTGGTCCGGGGACCACCAGTGGTCCTTGAGGTGGTCCCCAGCTAAATTATGGAGAGTTGGTAACCAAATGGACCCCTATAGATCTTAACTCTTGAGAACTCGTAGAATCATGCATTCATTTGTCGCTCGCAAGAGTTAAATTATTGTTAAACATTTTCATTACTTAATTTACAAGAAGTCTACACAATTAGAATGTAGAAGAATTGTTATTTTTGATCAACGTTTGCCCGTTCTGTCTCCTAATGTTACCACATCAATACAGCATCGAATTGTGGACAAAATCTTCTTAACCAATGATAACAAAATATTCGTGCCCAGGGGGCCGGGCCATTTTTGGCGAGCCGCCCCACGTCCGAAACAGTCGAGAAATGACAGAGTTACCATGTGGGGGTCCCCCTGGGGGACCCGGAACATCCAGACCACTAGGAACGTGCCCAGGGGGCTGGCCCGGTTCCAGCGAGCCGCCCGTGTCCGAAATGGTCGAGAAATGACAGAGTTACCGTGTGGGGGTCCCCGGGGGTCCCGGGGGTCCCTGGAACATCCAGACCCCCAGGAATGCGGCCAGGGGCCTGGCCCGGTTCCAGCGAGCCGCTCCGTGTCCGAAACGGTCGAGAAATGACAGAGTTACCAACCAAGCTATTTTCGTGCTTGGACAGACAGACTCAGGGACAGACAGACAGACAGACAGACAGACCCAGGGACAGACCGAGGGACACACATAGCTGTGTAATGGAGTGGTTGCACAACTCAAAAACTACTTTCTGGCCTTGACAGCCCATACATCCAAACAGAAATGTCCTGTTAAACTCATTTTGCCACTCGATTTGCCACTCACTTTATGCATGCGCATACCCTCGATACGATACAATACAATACAATACAATACAATACAATACAATACAATACAATACAATACAATACAATACAATACAATACAATGGGAGCGTACCTGTCTTCCCCAGATTCTATGTTCCCCACCATGCAAAAAATGTTCTTTGTTCCCCACTTAGAATAAACCTAACCTAGTAATTTTAGTAATTCTAATAAGACTAAAAGTATTTTAGCAACTTAGTCTTAGTGTTACTTTTAATAGAAAATTCTGATTTAAGCTCAGTCTTTGAACAATCCATTGAACTTTAGGCCTGCCTAGGCTACTTAAACTATCTAGTCTTAGCCAACTAAAAATTAACACTGGCATAAAATAAACTAAAACATAATTGCTCAGACTCTTCAACAAAGATGGCAAAAACAAACATTCTTTGTTCTGTACTTATACATACAATTGTATAGTACAAAACACTGAAGTCCTTAAACCAGAAACCTAACCCTAAACCATAATGTAAGTGGGGAACATAGAACCTGGGGAACATAGAACCTGCGGAACATAGAACCTGGGGAACATAGGGATGACCAGCAATACAATACATGAAAGTTCAGTATAGCAGCCAAAGGTATTCAAATGGGTTCTGCTAAAACCCACATTTTAAGGTCAGCCTGCTATTCTTTTAGGTTAGTTTTTAGATTGGGTACGGAGTTGGTAGGGCATATTCCACGTTTTGGTGGCAGCATAGCACAATGCATTTTTTTCCCCCATGTCTCAAACAGGGGAAAAAAACGTTTTTTGGGGGGACACAAAAGTCCAACATGCCCTTAGGCTAACCTTTCCCCAGTAAACTGTAGAAATAGAGTCCAACATGCCCTTAGGCTAACCTTTCCCCAGTAAACTGTAGAAATAGAGTCCAACATGCCCTTAGGCTAACCTTTCCCCAGTAAACTGTAGAAATAGAGTCCAACGTGCCCTTAGGCTAACCTTTCCCCAGTAAACTGTAGAAATAGAGTCCAACATGCCCTTAGGCTAACCTTTCCCCAGTAAACTGTAGAAATAGAGTCCAACATGCCCTTAGGCTAACCTTTCCCCAGTAAACTGTAGAAATAGAGTCCAACATGCTCTTAGGCTAACCTTTCCCCAGTAAACTGTAGAAATAGAGTCCAACATGCTCTTAGGCTAACCTTTCCCCAGTAAACTGTAGAAATAGAGTCCAACGTGCCCTTAGGCTAACCTTTCCCCAGTAAACTGTAGAAATAGAGTCCAACATGCCCTTAGGCTAACCTTTCCCCAGTAAACTGTAGAAATAGAGTCCAACATGCCCTTAGGCTAACCTTTCCCCAGTAAACTGTAGAAATAGAGTCCAACATGCCCTTAGGCTAACCTTTCCCCAGTAAACTGTAGAAATAGAGTCCAACATGCCCTTAGGCTAACCTTTCCCCAGTAAACTGTAGGAATAGAGTCCAACATGCCCTTAGGCTAACCTTTCCCCAGTAAACTGTAGAAATAGAGTCCAACATGCCCTTAGGCTAACCTTTCCCCAGTAAACTGTAGAAATAGAGTCCAACATGCCCTTAGGCTAACCTTTCCCCAGTAAACTGTAGGAATAGAGTCCAACATGCCCTTAGGCTAACCTTTCCCCAGTAAACTGTAGAAATAGAGTCCAACATGCTCTTAGGCTAACCTTTCCCCAGTAAACTGTAGAAATAGAGTCCAACATGCCCTTAGGCTAACCTTTCCCCAGTAAACTGTAGAAATAGAGTCCAACGTGCCCTTAGGCTAACCTTTCCCCAGTAAACTGTAGAAATAGAGTCCAACATGCCCTTAGGCTAACCTTTCCCCAGTAAACTGTAGAAATAGATCATGACAGAGATTCATGACGTCTGGCTGCTATACATCTTCCTCCGTTGAGCAAATGTTTGGCTCCAGATCGTTTACAACTCGTTGACTTTAGGATTAATCTGAGGTGTCAGAGGAGGTGAAGTACCGTACATCTCCCTGGCAGTACGCTGGAAAGTAACTAAGTACCTTTACTTCAAGTAGGCCTACTGTACTTAAGAACAATTTTGAGGTATTTTTGAGGTATACTTTCTTCAGTATCTACACTTTTAATTTCAAACTTCCAATACTTTTACTTCTACTTCTACTCCACCACATCTCAGTGATACATAGGCCTATTGTAGTTTTACTCAAAACTAAACCTATATTAACCACCTCAACCCTATCACAATGTATCACAGAGCTTGTAGTTATTTCCAAAATGTACAGTATATGTTTGATATATATTTAAATGGGGATATTCTGCATAATGAGTACTTTTACTTTTGGTACTTTAAGTATATTTTGATACCAATACTTTTGTACTTTTGCTCAAGTAAATTGTGAATACCGGACTAATACAGGTTCTATTTTTCTACAATTTCTGAAATGTCGTAAATGGTCTTTACGTTCACCCATTCGCACACTGATGGCGGCGGCAACCACGCAAGGTGCCAACATGCACATCTTGAGCAATTAGTGGTTCAGCGTCTTGCTCAAGGACACTTGGACGCTAACTCTGGGGGCCGAGCCCACAGGGATCGAACCGGGAACCTCACGGTTTTCCCATCCGGCCTTTCAGCCGTAGAGCCACTGGCGCCCCCCGGTGGTATTGATATTTTTACTCGGGTAAAACATTTCAGTACTTCTTCCCCCACTGTGTGTGCTGTCACATTCCTGTTGCTGTATGCGGAGGAGGAGGGTGAGAAAAGTTAACAACACTATTGATTTATAGAGCTCCTTCCTCCTACTCAGCTGTTTCCCTGCAGTGAGCCGAGCGCTATTTGTGCATGTGAAGCATTACTCAAAGTGAGATATCGGCCGGATGAATAATGTGACCAGGGTTTGATTTATCTGTAAATAAAACAAAACCGAGGAGAGGAGAGGAGAGGAGAGGAGAGGAGAGGAGAGGAGAGGAGAGGAGAGGAGAGGAGAGGAGAGGAGAGGAGAGGAGAGGAGAGGAGAGGAGAGGAGAGGAGAGGAGAGGAGCATGCAGGGACATTTTCACATACCACGTGTATACCAGACTGGTTCTCAAACTTTGACCCCCCCAAATTGACACCCATTAGCCTGCCGGACCCCCCATTAGAAAGGATATGAATGAATGCCCATAAGAGAAGAACGGTCAAAACGGATTTTACTTTTACAAAAGTGACCGTGCAACATTGCTGAACTCATTAGACATTTTTCATTCTGTAACTAATGTTTTTATTAGGCCTATTATCGTACAACAAATGGGAAATGCTTGTTATGTGTAAGAGGGCCAGAATGGAAATAAGTCCTGGACTTTATTGTGCTATATTGTTTTAACTTGAGTTATGACCCAAAAAAACCGAATAAAAAATACATAAAATAGCCTAATATGACACATTTTCATACAGAACACAAATGTTAATGTTGTTCATTGTTGTGTTTGTGTCAGGTTGACCAGAACAGCAGAGAAGACTTCAACTTGACATCCGACAGAGAATTGAATGCCATTAAATCTCTGGTTCTTGGCAGAGTGCATGGTGAGTGACAGCTATAGCGCGCACGGACGGCATGCACAGACTACACAACTCTCCCTATGGGACCGCTGCTGTCGGGCAGACACCTCTCATCTACATATTCTAACTTTGTGTCAGTGGTGAAAAAAGTACTCAATTGTTTTACTTAAGTAAAAGTACCAATAGTGCAATTTAGAACTACTTCGTTACAAGTAAAAGTACGGAATTGAAAATGTACTTGAGTAAAAGTACAAAAGTATCTGCATCAAAATGTACTTAAAGTACTAAAAGTAAAAGTACTCATTGTGCGGAATGTGCCATTTCACCACGTTCAAAATGTGTACAAAATCTATTGAAAATAGCAGATCTACAAGCTCACAATGCGTCGCGTTGCGACACATTGTGAGCTTGTAGATCGGCTATTTTCAAATGGCCGAAATGTATAGGGTTGAAGTGGTTAATGTATGTGTTCTAATCAAAGTAACTAGTAACTAAAGTTTTCAAATGATTGTAGTGGAGTAAAAGTACAAATGTTGGCTCTGAGATGTAGTGGAGTAGAAGTAAGTAAGTATATCCCTAAGTATTGGAAATTGGAAATACTCAAGTAAAGTACAAATACCTCACAATTGTACTTAAGTAAAAGTACTTCCACCACTGCTTTGTGTGTGTTTTTTCTTTTTTTTCCACGGGTCCATTTCACCGCGGGCATGTCTTGTCCCGCCTACCTTGGAGATAGGACCCTTTCCAGGCTGAGTAGCGGAGTGACAAAACAGATTCACTGAACGCAGCCATCCAGGCTATGGATTCCTTGCTGGCAGACAGACACCACAAAGTGGTTGGATGCTGGGGGGGTTTCAAGTGGTTAATAGAATGAGATGTTGGAACTGTGGTGGAGAACACCGGGGCTCCACCGGGGGCGTCAGCGTCGCGTCTCCGTCACCGTCAGGGAATGTTCCCTTTTTAATCAATGAAGGGTGGCTCCACTGCCCGCGTTGCGTGACATTAACGCGTGCATTAAAATTGAACCGGTGCTTTTTTTGACGCACGCGACGGAGACACAACGCGTCCGGTGGAGCCCTTGGCGGAAGGAATCCTTAACCCATTTTGATCTGAGATCAGATTCTAAAAATGTCGGTTTGAAAATTACAGTTTTCTGAAAAAGCTATGTTTCTATGTCAGTCGTTCTTAGATTTTTCAAAAATAGCAGACCTACAAGCTCGTAGCGCGCCACTCGGTGGCGCGCTATGAGCTTGTAGATCTGCTATTTTTCAATAGCTAATGCATAACATAATGCTAACACCAAAAGGGGTTCCCACCCAAAATGGGTTAAAGTACTCGCACCCACAAGGGTGCTGTCTAGGAGGCAACTAACTATAGTTGCCTCCTAGACAGCATTCATTGAACAACACAGGATAATACGGAACACAAACAGATTCTCAACCTTTACGATGCAAACTCACAGAATTTGCACTAAAGGGGACTCTTTAAGGGCCCTTTTAAATCAAAACGTAACATGCTTTCTAACTAAAGGTTGTACGATTTGTACCAGACATGAGGCATAGCTCTTATAGAAAAGGCCTTTTTCAATTACTCAGCACTCAGACGGACTAATTGGACTATAACACTGCTAAGTTGTGCTGCCAAGCCTGTCATCAAACCACTCTTTTGAACTATTTTACTCGGGTTGTATCAATTTGGTGTCCCGGCCGTCTGGAACCTAGTAAATGCTACCGCCTATAGAGACAGTTAATGGAAAAACACACATTCACCGTGCAGGCTGCTTTTAAGATGCTACGGGAAATATGATTCATAAAAGGGTTACATTATCTCTGAGCAGGGACGCAAGCCTGAGAGATATTTCAGCGCTAAAAGCGAGAATTTGAATATCACGCCAAAGTGCGTGTTACCATTTAACACATTGAGAGCCCACGCAAAACTGCCCAAAATCACTTTCACCTAGAAAATCCATTCACATTTTTTATAATTCAGCTGACTGTGGAGACACATGCTGGAACTTTTTACTTTGAAATGTTTTATAGTTTCTGAGTTATTTAATTTAAACGCCAAATGCATTCTCAATGGCGAAAACACAAACTTTGGCACCACGTGTTAAAAAAAAAAGAAAAGTGTTTTGATTTTTCTGATTTTTTTAAATAAAAATAAAATAAAAAATAAATAAATATATATATATATATATTTTTCAAAGACGTCCACAGACGTCTTGGGCTATGCACGTGCGGTAATACCCAGGACATCCACAGACGTTTTGGGCACAAAATGTGTTAAATGGTACGGTGAAGCAGACTAGCCTGGTGCAACCAGCCTTAATTTGCAAGGCATCTTGCCCACGCAGTACAACGCAGTGGTACAGTAGGTTACCACATTATATGGTAATGAGAAAAGTTAAAGTACACACAGATGGAAGGTGGGAGTCGTTGACTGCCTGCAATCAAACATAATGATTCATAATCCGAGGCTATATATAAAGTAGCATGTATACGGTTAGAAGTCAAGACTGCACAACAATGATTCCACCGCAAACAGGTACGTGAACAGATGTGCGCTGACAGAGTCAATGAAGAACAACGGAATATATTGGTAACGTTAACAACAGTAACACCGTTAATGAAAATCACATTTTTCAAAAGGTCTGTTGTGTGTGATTATCATAGACTCTGACAACGTATTACCTTCACTTTACAATTGCAATCACTTTCATTGCCTGTACTTTTATTGTCTGACAACTAAAATGAAGGTGGAAAATGTCGGTGGAAAGATATTCGGTCAAGGGATGTATAACCTGGGACCTTGAGAGCGAGTGTGACGCCATGGAGAAGTACCAGACAGACATGGAGAAGTACCAGACAGACATGGAGAAGTACCAGACAGACATGGAGAAGTACCATACAGACATGGGGGTCACGTCAGTGTGACGCCATGGAGAAGTACCAGACAGACATGGAGAAGTACCAGACAGACATGGAGAAGTACCAGACAGACATGGAGAAGTACCAGACAGACATGGGGGTCACGTCAGTGTGACGCCATGGAGAAGTACCAGACAGACATGGGGGTCACGTCAGCACGGCGGCCGCAGCAGGAATCATCACCACAGAGATCTGACAGGCCGCCGTAGATTGTCAACTACAGTATAGACGCATCCATCATGCCAGGCAGCGCTAGCTGTCATCCATCTGGCTAAGCGATACAGAACTATCGTTGACAGAGTGAGGTCCCTGAGGGGAGGGGGAGAGAGAGAGAGAGAGAGAGAGGAGAGAGAGATTGTATTGTTTTATCTTGATTGTTTTGTTCCACTTTTGCTTTGGCAATGTAAACGTATGTTTTCTCATGCCAATAAAGCTCCTTTGAATTGAATTGAATTGAGAGAGAGAGAGAGAGAGAGAGAGGGAGGGAGATAGAGAGAGAAGGAGCGCCAGTAAAATGTGGAGTGTGTCACTGCAGGATCTCCTCCATGCTGGTTTAATAACTGCTGTCCTAATGTGTCCTTGTGACGGTGTGGTACAGTACAGTACAGTACAGTACAGTACAGTACAGTACAGTACAGTACAGTACAGTACAGTACAGTACAGTACAGTACAGTACAGTACAGTACAGTATCTTCACAGTACCTGTGAACAGCACAACACTACTGTCGTGCTTCTGTTTAGAGCAGGAGTTGCCAAATTTTTTTTGAAGTGCCGTAATTTTCTTGATATCAGTGTGCCATATCAACACTAAGTTTAATTATCCATCCATCCATCCATCCGTCCGTCGATGTGTTTCCTCCAACTGCGCCTTGGTCTGCCCCCGGGGTCTCCTCCCAGTGGGACGTGATCCTTGGTCTGCCCCCGGGGTCTCCTCCCAGTGGGACGTGATCCTTGGTCTGCCCCCGGGGTCTCCTCCCAGTGGGACGTGATCCTTGGTCTGCCCCCGGGGTCTCCTCCCAGTGGGACGTGATCCTTGGTCTGCCCCCGGGGTCTCCTCCCAGTGGGACGTGATCCTTGGTCTGCCCCCGGGGTCTCCTCCCAGTGGGACGTGATCCTTGGTCTGCCCCCGGGGTCTCCTCCCAGTGGGACGTGATCCTTGGTCTGCCCTGGGGTCTCCTCCCAGTGGGACGTGCCTCGAGGACCTCCCTAGGGAGACGCCCGAGAGGCATCCTAACCAGATGCCTTCCTTCAACCTTTCCAGGCGAAGAAGCACCGACTGTACACCGAGTCTCTCTCGCGTGACTGAACTTCTCACCCTATCTCTCTTTTTTTTCTTCTTTTTTTATCCCACGGTTTTGTAACCCATTTTTCACCCCTGTGTTAATTATCGAATGTGATCCTGGGCTCTACACACCCTCCGCCAACCTAGTCCCCATATATGGGGGACATGGGGAGAGCAACGGACTTGAACTCATGCTTCCTTCATGCCTGAGTGTCCAAGTTGCTCCTTTACACCTGACAGGGGGTTTCCCTGGTTGGACGTAGCGCGTGGAAGGAACACGTTATTCGCGTGGAAGGAACACGTTATTCCAACCAGTTCCTTTCCCCTCCATCAGGCTGGCCAGGGGGAGGTAGTTTAGAGACCAGGATTACTGCATGTTTTTGTGAGGGTACCTACCCTAGGGGACACGGGGAGAACATGCAAACTCCACACAGAAAGGTCCTTTCGCCAACCCCGCCTCGGGTATGGGCACCGATGACGCGGAGGAGGAAACACGCCGCCAGCACCCACAGTGCCCCGAGCGGGAATCGAACCCAGGACCTTCTAGCTGTGAGGCGACAGCACTACCAACTGTGCCACCGTGCCCCCTCACCCTATCTCTAAGGGAGATGCCAGCCACCCGTCGAAGAAAACTCATTTCGGGCCGCTTGTATTCGCGACCTTATTCTTCCAGTCATGACCCAGAAGCCAAAAGTTGAATTATGACACCGCATAAAAATGTAAATGTCTAACTGGTTTCGATTATCCATGACGATGGGCTGTAGGCCTAGCTGTATACCTTTTTTATACTTCTTTACAAAAATGTGTTCTTACTTCTTTCACATCAGGATGTAATAATGATCATTAGATGGAATATAAGTCTTTACATTCTCTCTCTCTCTCTCTCTCTCTCTCTCTCTCTCTCTCTCTCTCTCTCTCTCTCTCTCTCTCTCGCTCAGAGCGTGAGGAGTTGGACCCAGAGCTGGCCAGGCTGGCGTCTCAGGGTTTCAGCGGCTGCCTCAGCGTGGTCCAGTTCAACTCCATCAGTCCGCTCAAAGCCGCCCTGCTGCACCCCGACAGCAGCCCCGTCACCATCACCGGCACGCTGCAACGCTCCACCTGTGGCTCCTCCGCCCCGGCCAATCCCCACGCAGCAGAGACCACGCGCCACCAATCAGGTAAGGAGGAGGGAGAGAGAGAGAGGGAGAGAGAGAGAGGTCATATCTTAACACTTAGGCCACTATCATTTATTGAAAAATTAGGATCTAATTCACGCCAGCATTTTTTTAATTTGAGCTCTTATTTTGAAAAGCCGCCATTTCCAGTCCATGAGTAGTAGTCTAGGAAACTACATGGAGCGGACAGGCCTTGTTTACCATCTGAAGCCAGACCGGAGCTCTGCAGAGCTCCAGATCGTCATATCTGTGCCGTCAAAGAAACGCTGTTTTGACCAAAATGCCATCTGGGACAAGGAATAGGAGATACAGGCGATTGAAAGAAATGGATAGAATGGATTATTATGGCGACGACGATCTAAGATGGGCGATCCAGTGCTGTGCTAACAACACAGCTAGCTAACCGGCTAACGTGAGTAGCATTATGGCTCGAGCAATCGAACGCGCCATAAAAGCGAAATTGCCGAAGGCCGTCGGCAATGGCGTTAAGCGTCAGTATCAAAATTAGGCTTCAATTGACTTTAATAGTCGGCAATGGCGCTGAAAGTATTAATTACTTTTCCCATCTGAATAACATTTATGTCTTGCCTTTAACTGTCCGTACCTGTATTAATATAAAGCAGTGGTCCTTGAAGGGGTTCCAGGTGGTCCCCCATGCAGCTAAATGATGGACAGTTGGTAACCAAATGGACCCTTATTTATAGATCTTTAACTCTTGAGAGTGTAAAATGAAACCAAATGGACATCTGCATTACTTAATTTACAGGTCTAAACAATTACAATTAAAATATCACTGAAATAAAATAAAATTAAAGTTGACCCTTCTGTCAAAAGTGCATGCAAAGACAGCCAAATAAATAATAGTATGTAAGATTTGACACGGGCAAAAAAACACGACAGCCTAAGATAATTTATTCATATGTAATTGAATGGAATGCATTAACTTATAACACGAGATGGCATGCTCCAATTTCTTTCCAGTAAATGTTTACAAACTGTGTTTGTCAGCTGGCTCTGAGTTAAACCTCAAGTACAGACAGACGGCATCGTCCTTGTCAAACAACGTCGACATTTTAAAAAAAAATCTTCTAAGTTTTCTGAAATAAATATTTTCACGATTTTTCAAAAATAGCAGACCTACAAGCTCATAGCGCGCCACTCGGTGGCGCGCTATGAGCTTGTAGATCTGCTATTTTTCAATAGCTAAATTATAACATAATGTTTAAAACACCAAAAGGGGTTCCCACCCAAAATGGGTTAATGTTGTGCTGAAGTCCTTTGGAGATGAGATTATGCGCATAATGCACTCATTGTCACATCAATGCATTTGTTCCTCTCTAAAGCTTGTTTCCCGCTATTCTTTACACAGACTTCTCTTGTTCGTGTTTCCTCTTTATTCTCTCTTTCACCCGTCCCTGGTTTCCAATTTATGTTTTATTTTTTTTACTTTTTGTTTCCCTCCGATTCTCAAGACCATTTTTTATGCTTCTCTTTCCCTCGTCTGCAATTATTATGCCTTTTTTACGTTTTTTTCCTTTCTTCTTCTTGTCTCTCGTTCACTCCTCCTGTCTCCCTGGTTTCTCTCTCTCCTGTCTTCCTCTGCTGTAGACCAGTCTGGTTCAGTGTTTCTCTGTTTCTCTCTCCTGTCTTCCTCTGCTGTAGACCAGTCTGGTTCAGTGTTTCTCTCTCCTGTCTTCCTCTGCTGTAGACCAGTCTGGTTCAGTGTTTCTCTCTCCTGTCTCCCTCTGCTGTAGACCAGTCTGGTTCAGTGTTTCTCTCTCCTGTCTTCCTCTGCTGTAGACCAGTCTGGTTCAGTGTTTCTCTCTCCTGTCTTCCTCTGCTGTAGACCAGTCTGGTTCAGTGTTTCTCTCTCCTGTCTCCCTCTGCTGTAGACCAGTCTGGTTCAGTGTTTCTCTCTCCTGTCTTCCTCTGCTGTAGACCAGTCTGGTTCAGTGTTTCTCTGTTTCTCTCTCCTGTCTTCCTCTGCTGTAGACCAGTCTGGTTCAGTGTTTCTCTGTTTCTCTCTCCTGTCTCTTCCGCTGCTGTAGACCAGTCTGGTTCAGTGTTTCTCTCTCCTGTCTTCCTCTGCTGTAGACCAGTCTGGTTCAGTGTTTCTCTCTCCTGTCTCCCTCTGCTGTAGACCAGTCTGGTTCAGTGTTTCTCTGTTTCTCTCTCCTGTCTTCCTCTGCTGTAGACCAGTCTGGTTCAGTGTTTCTCTCTCCTGTCTTCCTCTGCTGTAGACCAGTCTGGTTCAGTGTTTCTCTCTCCTGTCTTCCTCTGCTGTAGACCAGTCTGGTTCAGTGTTTCTCTCTCCTGTCTCCCTCTGCTGTAGACCAGTCTGGTTCAGTGTTTCTCTGTTTCTCTCTCCTGTCTTCCTCTGCTGTAGACCAGTCTGGTTCAGTGTTTCTCTCTCCTGTCTTCCTCTGCTGTAGACCAGTCTGGTTCAGTGTTTCTCTCTCCTGTCTTCCTCTGCTGTAGACCAGTCTGGTTCAGTGTTTCTCTCTCCTGTCTTCCTCTGCTGTAGACCAGTCTGGTTCAGTCTTTCTCTGTTTCTCTCTCCTGTCTTCCTCTGCTGTAGACCAGTCTGGTTCAGTGTTTCTCTGTTTCTCTCTCCTGTCTTCCTCTGCTGTAGACCAGTCTGGTTCAGTGTTTCTCTCTCCTGTCTTCCTCTGCTGTAGACCAGTCTGGTTCAGTGTTTCTCTGTTTCTCTCTCCTGTCTTCCTCTGCTGTAGACCAGTCTGGTTCAGTGTTTCTCTGTTTCTTCCTCTGCTGTAGACCAGTCTGGTTCAGTGTTTCTCTATTTCTCTCTCCTGTCTTCCTCTGCTGTAGACCAGTCTGGTTCAGTGTTTCTCTCTCCTGTCTTCCTCTGCTGTAGACCAGTCTGGTTCAGTGTTTCTCTGTTTCTCTCTCCTGTCTTCCTCTGCTGTAGACCAGTCTGGTTCAGTGTTTCTCTCTCCTGTCTTCCTCTGCTGTAGTCGACCAGTCTGGTTCAGTGTTTCTCTCTCCTGTCTCTTCCTCTGCTGTAGACCAGTCTGGTTCAGTGTTTCTCTCTCCTGTCTTCCTCTGCTGTAGACCAGTCTGGTTCAGTGTTTCTCTGTTTCTCTCTCCTGTTTCTCCTCTGCTGTAGACCAGTCTGGTTCAGTGTTTCTCTCTCCTGTCTTCCTCTGCTGTAGACCAGTCTGGTTCAGTGTTTCTCTGTTTCTCTCTCCTGTCTTCCTCTGCTGTAGACCAGTCTGGTTCAGTGTTTCTCTCTCCTGTCTTCCTCTGCTGTAGACCAGTCTGGTTCAGTGTTTCTCTCTCCTGTCTTCCTCTGCTGTAGACCAGTCTGGTTCAGTGTTTCTCTCTCCTGTCTTCCTCTGCTGTAGACCAGTCTGGTTCAGTGTTTCTCTGTTTCTCTCTCCTGTCTTCCTCTGCTGTAGACCAGTCGGGTTCAGTGTTTCTCTCTCCTGTCTTCCTCTGCTGTAGACCAGTCTGGTTCAGTGTTTCTCTGTTTCTCTCTCCTGTCTTCCTCTGCTGTAGACCAGTCTGGTTCAGTGTTTCTCTCTCCTGTCTTCCTCTGCTGTAGACCAGTCTGGTTCAGTGTTTCTCTGTTTCTTCCTCTGCTGTAGACCAGTCTGGTTCAGTGTTTCTCTGTTTCTCTCTCCTGTCTTCCTCTGCTGTAGACCAGTCTGGTTCAGTGTTTCTCTCTCCTGTCTTCCTCTGCTGTAGACCAGTCTGGTTCAGTGTTTCTCTGTTTTTCTCTCCTGTCTTCCTCTGCTGTAGACCAGTCTGGTTCAGTGTTTCTCTGTTTCTCTCTCCTGTCTTCCTCTGCTGTAGACCAGTCTGGTTCAGTGTTTCTCTGTTTCTCTCTCCTGTCTTCCTCTGCTGTAGACCAGTCTGGTTCAGTGTTTCTCTCTCCTGTCTTCCTCTGCTGTAGACCAGTCTGGTTCAGTGTTTCTCTGTTTCTCTCTCCTGTCTTCCTCTGCTGTAGACCAGTCTGGTTCAGTGTTTCTCTCTCCTGTCTCCCTCTGCTGTAGACCAGTCTGGTTCAGTGTTTCTCTCTCCTGTCTTCCTCTGCTGTAGACCAGTCTGGTTCAGTGTTTCTCTGTTTTTCTCTCCTGTCTTCCTCTGCTGTAGACCAGTCTGGTTCAGTGTTTCTCTGTTTCTCTCTCCTGTCTTCCTCTGCTGTAGACCAGTCTGGTTCAGTGTTTCTCTGTTTCTCTCTCCTGTCTTCCTCTGCTGTAGACCAGTCTGGTTCAGTGTTTCTCTCTCCTGTCTTCCTCTGCTGTAGACCAGTCTGGTTCAGTGTTTCTCTGTTTCTCTCTCCTGTCTTCCTCTGCTGTAGACCAGTCTGGTTCTGTGGGCACAGGTCAGCCATTAGTCAATGCCATCAGGAAGGACTCTGCTCTCATCGGAGGTAAAAAAATATGTTAATGGCGTTTTGAAGATTTAGAACACTTTCCTGGGGGTCTTTATGTGTGTAATATGTGGTTTTAGATTTTAGCAGTGAGCCCAGTGTCTCTGATGTCATCGACACTGGGCTCATCACTTCCTTCCTGGACTACAATTCCCATAATGCTTTGGTGCAATGCTCCTCCTTGTGGATAGGTGGAGGGCTGTCTTACAGTGTTTCCACACCTGGGCAGACAGGCGCGGCCACGACGGCCAGATTCCCGGAAAAGCTTGCCCCACCCGCATGGGTGGAGCTTCTTTTCCATCCACCAGCTGTCTTAAAAACCCGGAAGAGAAGCCGGCAGACAGCGGAAAACGGCCGCGCCTGTCAGCCCAGGTCTTCCCTTTAATGTTTGACACTGGTAAAACCATTGGTGTTGTTTATGGATGAGGATTATCTCGGGCTGCTGTTGTTTTCTAACCTGACTCCGCCAGATGGGGCAGCAGAGAGTACACTGGGTTCCCCTCTCCTGCTCCCATCTGGGAACTCTCAGGCAGACTTGATGCCCGGCCACAAAACGGCCTGGCCAATCAGCAGCAGCTATCCCGCCTCTAGCTGCTGCTGATTGGCCAGGCCGTTTTGTGGCCGGGCATCAAGTCTGCCTGAGAGTTCCCAGATGGGAGCAGGAGGGGGGACTCTCTGCTGCCCCATCTGGCGGAGTCAGGTTAGTTGTTTTCACCCTCCCTGATCATTTTCACGCTCTGTCTTCGCCTTATAAACCGTTGTTGATAATCGCTGAAGAGAATGAACCCATTCTGACCTGAGATCAGATTCTAAAAATGTCTCCTACATCCTGACAGTTTTCTGAAAAATCTATGTTTCCATGTCAGTCGTTCTTCGATTTTTCAAAAATAGCAGACCTACAAGCTCATAGCGCGCCACTCGGTGGCGCGCTATGAGCTTGTAGATCTGCTATTTTTCAATAGCTAAAGCATAACATAATGCTAACACCTAAACGGGTTCCCGCCTAGAATGGGTTAATAATGAGAACAATAGTGCGCTCAAAGCAAACGTGTAGTACTAGACAATACTACGACTAAAATGTAATTCTGTAAAAGAAAAAAAACAACAACTATGTTTTTTTCTCAGATCAGACAGAATTTATGTGAAGATTACCCGATTATGCAGCTGAGACAATATACTTAATCTAAAGGAGCTGAAAGCTGTCCGTTTAATAGCCTTCTGTGTCTGCTGCTGATTGCACATGGGCGACTTTGGCAGACTTTTGCTGATTAAAGAACATTTTTGCTGTTATCTTCAAATGTATGGGCACTGCACTGTAATGTAGTGTCAAATTGAGTCTGTAATATATATATTTTTAAATGGGTAAAGGGGTCCCTCTTGTAATAATGAAGCGCCTTGCAGCATGACAAAATCCCTCTCTGTGGATATCTTTTTAATTCTCCAAGTTCAACTCCATTCAACAAAAGGCAGACAGTGGTCAGAAAGAGCATTACTTGTTTTAACCCATTTTGACCTGAGATCAGATTCTAAAAATGTCTTCTATATCCTGACAGTTTTCTGAAAAAGCTATGTTTCTATGTCAGTCGTTCTTCGATTTTTCAAAAATAGCAGGCCTACAAACTCGTAGCGCGCCACTCAGTGGCGCGCTATGAGCTTGTAGATCTGCTATTTTCCAATAGCTAAAGCATAACATAATGCTAACACCAAAAGGGGTTCCCGCCCAAAATGGGTTAAGTGTGGATTATAGTGACGGCGACAGTAATACTGTTTGATCCCTTCTTATATATTTAAGTTACACTCTCCGACTGATCAAAGTGAGAGCCCTTGGGAGACATTCGGGACAAATCCCACTCTTTTCACAGCTTCTGCAAATATTCACACAAATTCCACTATGCTAATTTTAAGAGCTGGCTTTGTCTGGCATCAAAGAGCAAAAGTATAATTGCGTTTCGCAGGAGTTCTACCCTTTTACAATGTTTTGCGATACTGCCCTGCAAAGCCAGAGGTCAGTAACTATATGGGCTCACGGTGAAGCTGAGATACCGGTAATTGGCTTTGAAGTTTTTCAACTGGTGGGCCGAATTCTTACAACGCTTTTTCTCTAAAAGAAAACAAAATGAAACTCTTGAGACTTTGTCACAGGATAAAACAGACACCAAGGAGTTATTATTATTATTATTTTTGTTATAACTCAATTTCGATCAGAAATGTAGTTACTGCACGCTTATGGATAATATTCATATTATGAATATTATGCTCCAGGTGGAGCGTTTTCATTTCAATAACCCACGGGTTGTGCAAAATTGCGGGATAAACATTTTGAGGGAAAGATAAACTAAAACTGAAACAGAATAGAGGAAGGGAGCGCTGCCGTGGTCCTTTGTTTGTTGAACTGAATACAGGTGCTCGTTGGCGAGGTTTAATCATGAAAATAAAGAAGACGATCCAAGGCACTCTGTTCCAGTGAGGTGAAAAAAGCCTTTATTCTAACTCGTCATGATTGCCGAAACACGTTGGTCCTCCCTTTTTTGTGTAATGCTCTTTGCCATGCCTTAACTTAGTTACAATAAAGGCTTTTTTCACCTCACTGGAACCAAGGGGCCAGTGAGGCTATTCAACGTTGAAGCTCTGGTTCCTAGTGGTAGGAGGAGGGACTACAGGCGGACCCGTGGATTCATGACCGGGAAACCCCGTGCAGCTGGGCTTTAACATTGAGCGCTCGGTTGCCCTACATCACCCAGGACCTCAAAGTTGAGGTCCGGGGAGGGACTTCCGGCAGTCTTCCGGGTGCTTCAAAACGCCACTGAGCAACTTCCACTGACATGAATAGCTGGGGGGGCGGAGCTTCGCGCCAGTTCAGTCTCTATTATATATATACTCTATGACTGGAACAGAGTGCCTTGGATCCTCTTCATTATTTTCATGACATATATATATATAAAATCAACACCGGTGTTTCTTGTGATTTTGTGTACATATATTAATTTTTGTTTTATGTTTCTGGATTCCTTTGCTTTGATCAGGTGTGATCGCGGTGGTGATCTTCGTGAGCGTGGCGGCGCTGGCCATCGCCGCCAGGTTCCTGTACGGCAGGAAGGAGAGCGGGGGGGAGGAGGAGGTGAAGGCGGTCCAGGCGCTTGACGACAGCGCAGAGGTCCCCTTCAACGCCGCCGCTGACTCCGCCCACAACGCACGGCCCAACGCCGCCGCTGACTCCGCCCACAACGCACGGCCCAACGCCACCGCCGACGGCGCCAAGGAGTATTTCATTTAGTAACCGCAGACCATGAGGGACGTGCACACATAGACATCAAAGGGGGCTTCAGCCCCTGCCCTTTTACCCCGTCTGTAAAACAACTGCCCTCTCCAGAACACGAATGCAGCATTTACTACATGGTGAAAGAAATGCAAAATGCCCCTCCTCTCCTTTCCATGCCATGCCGGAAGGAAGGCAGCATTCAGGAGAATTGCTTTTGTTTCCGAAGTCTCCTGAACCTTGAACAGTATTTTGCGTTGGACAAATTTAGAGATCCATGTCGTTGCACCTGCATCTCCACTAGCTGAAGAGCGCTGGGTTGCGCCCCGAAAATAGCAGATCTACAAGCTCTCAACGCGTCGCAGTGCGACGCGTTGTGAGCTTGTAGATCTGCTATTTTTGTCCAAAAGTGCCCTCTTAGGGATTTCAGCCCCTGCCTCTCTAAGACTCTCTGCACGTCTCTGTTGCAGACACAGTACTGTGTTTTAAATTTAACTCTGGGAGTGTGAAAATGTACTATTTTTTTCTCTCCACACTCTTACTCTTGGACTTTGGGAGTAGGTTTGGGTATAGGGGGCCACACGTAGGGGGCCACGCATAGGGGCCCACGCATCCCCTACCAAATTCGAACAGACCATACTGTATTGTCTGCACAGTACATCCATCCTATGTACTACGATATTTCCAGTGGTCCGTAAATTAAATGTCGTTGCGTGTTAAAATATGACAAAAAAAAACAAAACACAATTTTACTTCTGTCTCTGAAAGAAACAAGTTGCTGGAGAAGGAACATTCCCACTGTTGCCATCCATCCGTCCGGATCTCACGTCCATCCCTGTTTTTGTCCGCGCACACCGGGTTGAGTGCCGGTCACATTTTTCACGAGTTGTATGATTTTATTTGAACTGAAACGGGCCAGATGCTTATTAAATTTTATTTATTTTCCTTCACTGCACGGTGCTTCAGGTTTAGCTTTCTTTCTGACGGAATGCAGCCCCGGGTGGTCTCTGTTCTGTTTGTTTTTTGGATGGCCGGTGTCCAAACGTATAAATTAAATTCCTCTTCATCTTAAAAAAAATCACACCTGTGTGAACTGAGTGGTGCAACTCCCCCCCCCCCCCCCCCCCTCTCTCTCTCATATTAGCAGGCAACAGTGCAGCACTATCTCTCTCTCTCTATTTCTGGCACAACAGCGCCACTTTTGCCCCTACTGGTACTCATAGTCACAGTCACACAGTCACATAGGTGAACACGGACATAGTCACATAGGTGAACACGGACATTGCTGTTCCTTGGAGTGGTTGCACCACTCAAAAAATGGCAGCCAATGTCGATGAGCATGCACATCTCATTTTTAAGAGTCAGTGAACAGGACATGAATGCCCTGTTTTGGGCATTTCCTGCTGAGAGCAGGTTTTCCTCTCGGGGCGGTGGCTATAAACGCCTCACCTGATGACACGCTCAGGGTGAGCTGCAGTGATGTCATCAGAGTCAGTGATGTCATGGCATGATTCTGAACTACGCAGGGGTCGCGATACATGGCCAAAGCATTTCCGGGGGTCGCCATGCAGCCAAAAACGTTTTTCAAAAAGGGTTTTATTGTATGCAACCCATTTATTAACCACTTCCAACGTCACATTCCTGTTTTGGGAATGTCATTGTATAGGCCAACATTTTCAGACATTTTCTCTTTGCGCCACCAAACAAATTGTGACATAGTGGATCTACAAGCTTTCGACGCGTCATTCGGTGACACGTTGAGAGCTTGTAGATCTTATTTTTTTTTGCCACCCCCTATTTCTTTCTGAAATTACGCCTCTGGTGGCAAAAGATGCACTATAAACACAATAAATAAATACATGCCTAAATCATAAAACAGTAAAAAGATACTGTAAAGTCTTCATGTTGTCATGTAAATAATGTACACACCTACACAGTGCAAACAAGCACATATGTCAGAACTTTAAGCTGTTGATACTTTGTTTCAAAACATTGTAAATATTTATTTGAGGAAAGAAATGTATATGCTGATTTATTGTCTTTATACCGATCTCCGTGTAATATGTCTGTCATGTTGAAATGTCACGAAACAATAAACCAGTCGATATCTTTCATGCGAGCATCGATTTGTTCCCAACAGGGCCGGATTGACACCTCTGAGGGCCCCTGGGCACTGAAGCTCGAAGGGCCCCCCTTCACAAGCGCGCAACATTTTTGCTGTTTTGGAGCTGTTTTTTTTTATGCCGTTATATTGGCCTATTTCCGGTCGCTTACCCCCCCCAAGAGTGACAGCCAATCTAGCGCATTGTTGCTGCTTTACACACAATTGCACTTTTCAGCTGCCCTTCTCACCAACAATAAAACACTAATCTTTTTAGACCCCATTTATTTCATTCTGATTAGCAGGGACATTTTCTGGCCCAAGGGCCCCTGGGCACGTGCCCAAGGGCCCCTGGGCACGTGCCCAAGGGCCCCTGGGCACGTGCCCAAGGGCCCCTGGGCACGTGCCCAAAGTGCCCAAGGGCCCCTGGGCACGTGCCCAAAGTGCCCAAGGGCCCCTGGGCACGTGCCCAGGGGCCCCTGGGCACGTGCCCAGGGGCCCCTGGGCACGTGCCCAAGGGCCCATATGGTAGATCCGGCCCTGGTTCCCAATGCCACACTCTGTCCCATACAGTGAAACTATAGGTGTTTGGCGTTTGAGTTTAATTATTGATGCTTTTATTTTTTACTTCATGCGTAGACATTGAGAGGTCTGAGACTTCTGAGACATAATTATTCATATATATATATATATATATATATATATTTTTTTTTTACAGTTTGCAAAGTACAGTCAGGAAAGTATTGTCGCGGTGTGAGCTTGGTGTGAGCTTTCCTGGTTTTAATAGGTTGAAGCTCAGCAAAAGCATCTAACTGAAATATCTGTTATCATTGATCTTCTTTTTTCCTTTTTATTTTAATAGGTTTGCACTATATAAGGCCTTGATGTGTTTTTCACTGAACTTTTGTCTTCGTATGATGACTTCAATCAAAACTTTGAATAACTCGATCTGGTATTCGTTGCACTGCCGACCTGCCAGCCAGCTGCCTGCAGCAGGGGCACAACTCTCTCTAGTATGGTTCTGTACAGGAGAAGAGGAGGAGAAAAAAGAGAAATCTTTTTAACACCGGCATGGCTGAAACAGAAGATGTGACAGTGACTGTCTGTCACCTTTCTCGCTCAACTGTGAAGTTTTTAATGAGTTTTGGGAACTGCGCACATTGGTGTGGTTTCTGACTAGGTACGAGAGCAGATTGCAATTCACTGGAAGCACACGGATATTCATATTCAAGTAGGAAGCCATAGGAATTGACAAAGACACATCATCCGTCTGGATATTTGGTATTCAATATAAAATCTGAGCTTATAGTAAATAACAGCAATTTCAGTGAGTTTTGAGTGACCTGGCATTAAAACAAGGAATAAAGATGTCTCTCTGTTTTGGTTGTTTGTTAAAAACTGAATTATGTGAAAATAATAATCTATGCCTTCTTATAGAATGAGTTTGTGTATTATTTCAGAGTGACGATTCCCCCTATACTGTCCAATCCACTATTTATATAGCACATTTTTACAACGCGAGGTTAACAAAGTGCTGTACAGGAAAATAAAAACTAAATCCACTAGCTAAAACACAGAAAAGCAACAGCAAAAGAACACATAGTAAAAACAAAAAATACAACACAAACTGAAAAATCCAAGACGCAGCAGCGTCAGGTGACACAAAACGTAGACCATAGAGACACTCAACACCACGGTGAAAAGGTGGGTTTTGAGACGAGATGTAAAAGTCGATGGACGGGGCCATGCAGTTTGACGTGCGAGGGGAGCGTGTTCCATAGTGGGGGCTACGACGGAAAAGGCCCGGTCACCTCTGGTCTTTAAGCGGGTCTTTTTTACCGTACGATTTAACTGGCCCGCAGAGCGCAGTGACCTTGGGGGGATTATACACCTCAACAACTTCTGACAGATACTGGGGTGCCAAACCATTCAGTGATGTAAACACAAACAATAACATTTTTAAATCGATTCTGAAGCCCACGGGGAGCCAGTGAACTGACGCCAAAACGGGTGTGATGTGGCGTTAAAACAAAATGTGATTTGAAAGCAATTGAGATTAGGGTCTATGGCCCTCATTTATCAACGCGGTGTACACCCAACACCGCGTTGATAAATGAGGGCCTATATTTCCTTGTATACAGAATAATACGTTATAATGCTCAATCTGTGTAAATGCGTTAACTACTACAGCCCTGTCATGGTTTTTGTTTTGTATTTTCTCTTTTCGCTCTGCCGGGTAGCCTACATGCTGATTACTTAGTGTAACTGCAGTGCAATCACCAGTGTCTAACGTGAAAATGAAAAATCAGGCAGACAGACTCACAGCAGACGCTCTCTCTGCAATCACTGCATGCACTGTTCAGCCAATCTCTCCAGCCACTCCCAGACTGAAATCCAAGAGCCTATAGCTACCATTTGCCCCTATAGCTCTGGTCAATGATTTTCATCATTTTTTCGAAAACCATGAAAAAACGGAATACTATAGTTATCAATGATAACTATAGTATTCCGTTTTTTCATGGTTTTCGACAAAAAATTGGGCTTTATATATAATCGTCGTGGGGGCACGCCACACAAAAAGACGAAAATCAACGAAAAAAGACAAAAATCACCCCGAGACATGGACTATAGCCCATGGTCTTGGAGTGATTTTCAACTTTTTTTCAAATCCTCGTTTTACATCCTTTTTGACCATGGGCTATAGCCCATGGTCTCGGGCGGCATACTAAAGCATGCCGTTTCGGTTTTTCATCATTTTTGAGGATTTGAAAAAATGACAGCATACTATAGTATGTCATTTTTTCATGATTTTGGGGCACTATGTCAGAGCCCGGACTTGAACCTGTGGCCTCCTGATTCCCAGGCAGGCTCTGTACCCAGTGAGCCACTGTGCTTGCTGTGTACAAAAAGCAAAAAAGATAATGATAGAAGAGCCAGAGACCTGTTTCCATTGTGGTTCATAAGCATTCAAACCTCTAGAGATAAACAACAACACAAATCTCCTGTTATTTTATTTTTTTGTGTTGTTACTCAAAGGGAAAGGCAAAACTATGTTGTGGCAGGTAGCAAGTAGCTCAGTGACTTATCACACTGGTTACATGATCTGGAGGTTGTGGGTTCAAACCCCACTCAAATCTTTACTGTACATTTCTCAAATTTGAAAGCACTATATTTCTAAAACTATGAAACATTTCAAAGATTCCTTTTCAGGCAAACATGTCCACCGTAAGATGAACCTAAATAGGTTTGAATGGGGTTTCTAGGTGTAAGTATGTAGGACTAGTAGCATGGCAAAGTTTGTGCTATTGCCATTGAGAATGCATTGGGCGTTTAAGTTAAATAACTCAGAAACTACAAAACATTTCAAAGTAAAAAGTTCCAGCATGTGTCTCCACAGTAAGCTGAATTATAAAAAGTGTGAATGGAGTTTTTAGGTGAAAGTGCTTTTTTGACGTGCCAATATCTGCCATTGAGCCCCATTGTAAATGTCTCAAATTTGAAAGCACTATATTTCTAAACCTATGAAACATTTCAAAGATTCCCTTTCAGGCAAACATGTCCACCGTAAGATGAACCTAAATAGGTTTGAATGGGGTTTCTAGGTGTAAGTATGTAGGACTAGTAGCATGCCAAAGTTTGTGCTATTGCCATTGAGAATGCATTGGGCGTTTAAGTTAAATACCTCAGAAACTACAAAACATTTCAAAGTAAAAAGTTCCAGCATGTGTCTCCACAGTAAGCTGAATTATAAAAAGTGTGAATGGAGTTTTTAGGTGAAAGTGCTTTTTTGACGTGCCAATATCTGCCATTGAGCCCCATTGTAAATGTCTCAAATTTGAAAGCACTATATTTCTAAACCTATGAAACATTTCAAAGATTCCCTTTCAGGCAAACATGTCCACCGTAAGATGAACCTAAATAGGTTTGAATGGGGTTTCTAGGTGTAAGTATGTAGGACTAGTAGCATGCCAAAGTTTGTGCTATTGCCATTGAGAATGCATTGGGCGTTTAAGTTAAATACCTCAGAAACTACAAAACATTTCAAAGTAAAAAGTTCCAGCATGTGTCTCCACAGTAAGCTGAATTATAAAAAGTGTGAATGGAGTTTTTAGGTGAAAGTGCTTTTTTGACGTGCCAATATCTGCCATTGAGCCCCATTGTAAATTTCTCAAATTTGAAAGCACTATATTTCTAAAACTATGAAACATTTCAAAGATTCCTTTTCAGGCAAACATGTCCACCGTAAGATGAACCTAAATAGGTTTGAATGGGGTTTCTAGGTGTAAGTATGTAGGACTAGTAGCATGCCAAAGTTTGTGCTATTGCCATTGAGAATGCATTGGGCGTTTAAGTTAAATAACTCAGAAACTACAAAACATTTCAAAGTAAAAAGTTCCAGCATGTGTCTCCACAGTAAGCTGAATAATAAAAAGTGTGAATGGAGTTTTTAGGTGAAAGTGCTTTTTTGACGTGCCAATATCTGCCATTGAGCCCCATTGTGCATTTCTCAAATTTGAAAGCACTATATTTCTAAAACTATGGAACATTTCAAAGATTCCTTTTCAGGCAAACATGTCCACCATAAGATGAACCTAAATAGGTTATAGGCCCATAGCCCATGGCCTTGGATGGCATACTATAGCATGCCTTTTTTCATCATTTTTGAGGATTTGAAAAAAAGAAGACGAAAATCACCCCGAGACCATGGACTATAGCCCATGGTCTCGGAGTGATTTTCAACTTTTTTTCAAATCCTCGTTTTACATCCTTTTTGACCATGGGCTATAGAGCGTCGCAATCCCGCCTCCTACCCTGGACCAGGAAATGAAACCCAATGCATTATTCTCATAGACATTTCATAAAGTATTTATTTAAAGACGGTTACGCCGCGGACAAAGCCAACTCGAGTCGTGACAACTCATGACAACACAAACAATATTTTGGACCAAACAAATAATTACAAAGAAGAAAAACAACAAAAGAAGTGTTGTAACCTGCCGTTTCTTTCTTCTTTCTAATTATTTGTTTGGTCCAAAATATTGTTTGTGTTGTCATGAGTTGTCACGACTCGAGTTGGCTTTGTCCGCGGCGTAACCGTCTTTAAATAAATACTTTAAGAAATGTCTATGAGAATAATGCATTGGGTTTCATTTCCTGGTCCAGGGTAGGAGGCGGGACTGCGACGCTCTATAGCCCATGGTTTCGGGCGGCATACTATAGCATGCCGTTTCCGTTTTTCATCATTTTTGAGGATTTGAAAAAAGACGAAAATCACCCCCAGACCATGGACTATAGCCCATGGTCTCGGAGTGATTTTCAACTTTTTTTCAAATCCTCGTTTTACATCCTTTTTGACCATGGGCTATAGCCCATGGTCTCGGGCGGCATACTATAGCATGCCGTTTCCGTTATTCATCATTTTTGAGGATTTGAAAAAAGACGAAAATCACCCCGAGACCATGGACTATAGCCCATGGTCTCGGAGTGATTTTCAACTTTTTTTCAAATCCTCGTTTTTCATCCTTTTTGACCATGGGCTATAGCCCATGGTCTCGGGCGACATACTATAGCATGCCGTTTCCGTTTTTCATCATTTTTGAGGATTTGAAAAAAGACGAAAATCACCCCCAGACCATGGACTATAGCCCATGGTCTCGGAGTGATTTTCAACTTTTTTTCAAATACTCGTTTTTCATCCTTTTTGACCATGGGCTATAGCCCATGGTCTCGGACGGCATACTATAGCTTGCCGTTTCCGTTTTTCATCATTTTTGAGGATTTGAAAAAAAGACGAAAATCACCCCGAGACCATGGACTATAGCCCATGGTCTCGGAGTGATTTTCAACTTTTTTTCAAATACTCGTTTTTCATCCTTTTTGA
Organism: Electrona antarctica; assembly: GCF_951216825.1. Classification (NCBI taxonomy): domain Eukaryota; kingdom Metazoa; phylum Chordata; class Actinopteri; order Myctophiformes; family Myctophidae; genus Electrona; species Electrona antarctica. The sequence continues at coordinate 7,374,575 of NC_136806.1, forward strand.
CCATGGGCTATAGCCCATGGTCTCGGACGGCATACTATAGCTTGCCGTTTCCGTTTTTCATCATTTTTGAGGATTTGAAAAAAAGACGGAAATAATCCCGAGACCATGGACCATGGACCATACTATAGCATGCCGTTTCCGGTTTTCATCATTTTTGAGGATTTGAAAAAAAGACAGCATACTATAGTATGTACATTTTTCATGATTTTGGGAAACTATGTCAGAGCCCGGACTTGAACCTGTGGCCTCCTGATTCCCAGGCAGGCTCTGTACCCAGTGAACCACTGTGCTTGCTGTGTACAAAAAGCAAAAAAGATAATGATAGAAGAGCCAGAGACTTGTTTCCATTGTGGTTCATATGCATTCAAACCTCTAGAGATAAACAACAACACAAGAAACAATAGACAAATCTCCTGTTATTTTATTTTTTTTATTTTATTTTTGTATAAGTGTTGTTACTCAAAGGGAAGGGCAAACTGTGTTGTGGTAGGTAGCAAGTAGCTCAGTGACTTATCACACTGGTTACATGATCTGGAGGTTGTGGGTTCAAACCCCACTCAAATCTTTACTGTACATTTCTCAAATTTGAAAGCACTATATTTCTAAAACTATGAAACATTTCAAAGATTCCTTTTCAGGCAAACATGTCCACCGTAAGATGAACCTAAATAGGTTTGAATGGGGTTTCTAGGTGTAAGTATGTAGGACTAGTAGCATGCCAAAGTTTGTGCTATTGCCATTGAGAATGCATTGGGCGTTTAAGTTAAATAACTCAGAAACTACAAAACATTTCAAAGTAAAAAGTTCCAGCATGTGTCTCCACAGTAAGCTGAATTATAAAAAGTGTGAATGGAGTTTTTAGGTGAAAGTGCTTTTTTGACGTGCCAATATCTGCCATTGAGCCCCATTGTAAATGTCTCAAATTTGAAAGCACTATATTTCTAAAACTATGAACCATTTCAAAGATTCCTTTTCAGGCAAATATGTCCACCGTAAGATGAACCTAAATAGGTTTGAATGGGGTTTCTAGGTGTAAGTATGTAGGACTAGAAGCATGCCAAAGTTTGTGCTATTGCCATTGAGAATGCATTGGGCGTTTAAGTTAAATAACTCAGAAACTACAAAACATTTCAAAGTAAAAAGTTCCAGTATGTGTCTCCACAGTAAGCTGAATTATGAAAAGTGTGAATGGAGTTTCTAGGTGAAAGTGCTTTTTTGACGTGCCAATATCTGCCATTGAGCCCCATTGTAAATTTCTCAAATTTGAAAGCACTATATTTCAAAAACTATGAAACATTTCAAAGATTCCTTTTCAGGCAAACATGTCCACCGTAAGATGAACCTAAATAGGTTATAGGCCCAAAGCCCATGGCCTTAGATGGCATACTATAGCATGCCTTTTTTCATCATTTTTGAGGATTTGAAAAAAAGAAGACGAAAATCACCCCGAGACCATGGACTATAGCCCATGGTCTCGGAGTGATTTTCAACTTTTTTTTAAAATCCTAGCTCGTTTTACATCCTTTTTGACCATGGTCTCGGGCGGCATACTATAGCATGCCGTTTACATTTTTAAGCATTTTTGAGGATTTGAAAAAAGACGAAAATCACCCCGAGACCATGGACTTTTAGCCCATGGTCTCGGAGTGATTTTCAACTTTTTTTCAAATCCTCGTTTTACATCCTTTTTGACCATGGGTTATAGCCCATGGTCTCGCGCGCATACTATAGCATGCCGTTTCCGTTTTTCATCATTTTTGAGGATTTGAAAAAAGACGAAAATCACCCCGAGACCATGGACTATAGCCCATGGTCTCGGAGTGATTTTCAACTTTTTTTCAAATCCTCGTTTTACATCCTTTTTGACCATGGGCTATAGCCCATGGTCTCGGGCGACATACTATAGCATGCCGTTTCCGTTTTTCATCATTTTTGAGTATTTGAAAAAAGACGAAAATCACCCCCAGACCATGGACTATAGCCCATGGTCTCGGAGTGATTTTCAACTTTTTTTCAAATCCTCGTTTTTCATCCTTTTTGACCATGGGCTATAGCCCATGGTCTTGGGCGGCATACTATAGCATGCCGTTTCCGTTTTTCATCATTTTTGAGGATTTGAAAAAAGACGAAAATCACCCCGAGACCATGGACTATAGCCCATGGTCTCGGAGTGATTTTCAACTTTTTTTCAAATACTCGTTTTTCATCCTTTTTGACCATGGTCTCGGACGGCATACTATAGCATGCCGTTTCCGGTTTTCATCATTTTTGAGGATTTGAAAAAAGTCGAAAATCAACCCGAGACCATGGACTATAGCCCATGGTCTCGGAGTGATTTTCAACTTTTTTTCAAATACTCGTTTTTCATCCTTTTTGACCATGGTCTCGGACGGCATACTATAGCATGCCGTTTCCGGTTTTCATCATTTTTGAGGATTTGAAAAATAGACAGCATACTATAGTATGTCATTTTTTCATGATTTTGGGGCACTATGTCAGAGCCCGGACTTGAACCTGTGGCCTCCTGATTCCCAGGCAGGCTCTGTACCCAGTGAGCCACTGTGCTTGCTGTGTACAAAGAGCAAAAAAGATAATGATAAAAGAGCCAGAGACCTGTTTCCATTGTGGTTCATAAGCATTCAAACCTCTAGAGATAAACAACAACACAAGAAACAATAGACAAATCTCCTGTTATTTTATTTTTTTTATTTTATTTTTGTATAAGTGTTGTTACTCAAAGGGAAAGGCAAACTGTGTTGTGGTAGGTAGCAAGTAGCTCAGTGACTTATCACACTGGTTACATGATCTGGAGGTTGTGGGTTCAAACCCCACTCAAATCTTTACTGTACATTTCTCAAATTTGAAAGCACTATATTTCTAAAACTATGAAACATTTCAAAGATTCCTTTTCAGGCAAACATGTCCACCGTAAGATGAACCTAAATAGGTTTGAATGGGGTTTCTAGGTGTAAGTATGTAGGACTAGTAGCATGCCAAAGTTTGTGCTATTGCCATTGAGAATGCATTGGGCGTTTAAGTTAAATAACTCAGAAACTACAAAACATTTCAAAGTAAAAAGTTCCAGCATGTGTCTCCACAGTAAGCTGAATTATAAAAAGTGTGAATGGAGTTTTTAGGTGAAAGTGCTTTTTTGACGTGCCAATATCTGCCATTGAGCCCCATTGTAAATGTCTCAAATTTGAAAGCACTATATTTCTAAAACTATGAACCATTTTAAAGATTCCTTTTCAGGCAAACATGTCCACCGTAAGATGAACCTAAATAGGTTTGAATGGGGTTTCTAGGTGTAAGTATGTAGGACTAGTAGCATGCCAAAGTTTGTGCTATTGCCATTGAGAATGCATTGGGCGTTTAAGTTAAATAACTCAGAAACTACAAAACATTTCAAAGTAAAAAGTTCCAGTATGTGTCTCCACAGTAAGCTGAATTATGAAAAGTGTGAATGGAGTTTCTAGGTGAAAGTGCTTTTTTGACGTGCCAATATCTGCCATTGAGCCCCATTGTAAATTTCTCAAATTTGAAAGCACTATATTTCTAAAACTATGAAACATTTCAAAGATTCCTTTTCAGGCAAACATGTCCACCTTAAGATGAACCTAAATAGGTTATAGGCCCAAAGCCCATGGCCTTGAATGGCATACTATAGCATGCCTTTTTTCATCATTTTTGAGGATTTGAAAAAAAGAAGACGAAAATCACCCCGAGACCATGGACTATAGCCCATGGTCTCGGAGTGATTTTCAACTTTTTTTCAAATCCTAGCTCGTTTTACATCCTTTTTGACCATGGTCTCGGGCGGCATACTATAGCATGCCGTTTCCTTTTTTCAGCATTTTTGAGGATTTGAAAAAAGACGAAAATCACCCCGAGACCATGGACTATAGCCCATGGTCTCGGAGTGATTTTCAACTTTTTTTCAAATCCTCGTTTTATATCCTTTTTGACCATGGGCTATAGCCCATGGACTCGGGCGGCATACTATAGCATGCCGTTTCCGTTTTTCATCATTTTTGAGGATTTGAAAAAAGACGAAAATCACCCCGAGACCATGGACTATAGCCCATGGTCTCGGAGTGATTTTCAACTTTTTTTCAAATCCTCGTTTACATCCTTTTTTACCATGGGATATAGCCCATGGTCTCGGGCGGCATACTATAGCATGCCGTTTCCGTTTTTCATCATTTTTGAGGATTTGTAAAAAGACAATAATCACCTCGAGACCATGGATTATAGCCCATGGTCTCGGACGGTTTTTCAAATACTCGTTTTTCATCCTTTTTGACCATGGGTTATAGCCCATGGTCTCGGGCGGCATACTATAGCATGCTGTTTCCGTTATTCATCATTTTTGAGGATTTGAAAAAAGACGAAAATCACCCCGAGACCATGGACTATAGCCCATGGTCTCGGAGTGATTTTCAACTTTTTTTCAAATCCTCGTTTTACATCCTTTTTGACCATGGGCTATAGCCCATGGTCTCGGGCGACATACTATAGCATGCCGTTTCCGTTTTTCATCATTTTTGAGTATTTGAAAAAAGACGAAAATCACCCCCAGACCATGGACTATAGCCCATGGCCTCGGAGTGATTTTCAACTTTTTTTCAAATCCTCGTTTTTCATCCTTTTTGACCATGGGCTATAGCCCATGGTCTCGGGCGGCATACTATAGCATGCCGTTTCCGTTTTTCATAATTTTTGAGGATTTGAAAAAAGACGAAAATCACCCCGAGACCATGGACTATAGCCCATGGTCTCGGAGTGATTTTCAACTTGTTTTCAAATACTCGTTTTTCATCCTTTTTGACCATGGTCTCGGACGGCATACTATAGCTTGCCGTTTCTGTTTTTCATCATTTTTGAGGATTTGAAAAAAAGACGGAAATCACCCCGAGACCATGGACTATAGCCCATGGTCTCGGAGTGATTTTCAACTTTTTTTCAAATCCTCGTTTTACATCCTTTTTGACCATGGGCTATAGCCCATGGTCTCGGGCGACATACTATAGCATGCCGTTTCCGTTTTTCATCATTTTTGAGTATTTGAAAAAAGACGAAAATCACCCCGAGACCATGGACTATAGCCCATGGTCTCGGAGTGATTTTCAACTTTTTTTCAAATCCTCGTTTTTCATCCTTTTTGACCATGGGCTATAGCCCATGGTCTCGGGCGGCATACTATAGCATTCCGTTTCCGTTTTTCATAATTTTTGAGGATTTGAAAAAAGACGAAAATCACCCCGAGACCATGGACTATAGCCCATGGTCTCGGAGTGATTTTCAACTTTTTTTCAAATACTCGTTTTTCATCCTTTTTGACCATGGTCTCGGACGGCATACTATAGCTTGCCGTTTCTGTTTTTCATCATTTTTGAGGATTTGAAAAAAAGACGGAAATCACCCCGAGACCATGGACTATAGCCCATGGTCTCGGAGTGATTTTCAACTTTTTTTCAAATCCTAGCTCGTTTTACATCCTTTTTGACCATGGTCTCGGGCGGCATACTATAGCATGCCGTTTCCTTTTTTCAGCATTTTTGAGGATTTGAAAAAAGACGAAAATCACCCCGAGACCATGGACTATAGCCCATGGTCTCGGAGTGATTTTCAACTTTTTTTCAAATCCTCGTTTTACATCCTTTTTGACCATGGGCTATAGCCCATGGTCTCGGGTGGCATACTATAGCATGCCGTTTCCGTTTTTCATCATTTTTGAGGATTTGAAAAACGACGAAAATCACCCCGAGACCATGGACTATAGCCCATGGTCTCGGAGTGATTTTCAACTTTTTTTCAAATCCTCGTTTTACATCCTTTTTGACCATGGGCTATAGCCCATGGTCTCGGAGTGATTTTCAACTTTTTTTCAAATCCTCGTATTACATCCTTTTTGACCATGGGCTATAGCCCATGGTCTCGGGCGGCATACTATAGCATGCCGTTTCCGTTATTCATCATTTTTGAGGATTTGAAAAAAGACGAAAATCACCCCGAGACCATGGACTATAGCCCATGGTCTTGGAGTGATTTTCAACTTTTTTTTCAAATACTCGTTTTTCATCCTTTTTGACCATGGGCTATAGCCCATGGTCTCGGACGGCATACTATAGCTTGCCGTTTCTGGTTTTCATCATTTTTGAGGATTTGAAAAAAAGACGAAAATCACCCCGAGACCATGGACTATAGCCCATGGTCTCGGAGTGATTTTCAACTTTTTTTCAAATCCTCGTTTTACATCCTTTTTGACCATGGGCTATAGCCCATGGTCTCGGGCGGCATACTATAGCATGCCGTTTCCGTTATTCATCATTTTTGAGGATTTGAAAAAAGACGAAAATCACCCCGAGACCATGGACTATAGCCCATGGTCTCGGAGTGATTTTCAACTTTTTTTCAAATCCTCGTTTTACATCCTTTTTGACCATGGGCTATAGCCCATGGTCTCGGAGTGATTTTCAACTTTTTTTTAAATCCTCGTATTACATCCTTTTTGACCATGGGCTATAGCCCATGGTCTCGGACGGCATACTATAGCTTGCCGTTTCTGTTTTTCATCATTTTTGAGGATTTGAAAAAAAGACGAAAATCACCCCGAGACCATGGACTATAGCCCATGGTCTCGGAGTGATTTTCAACTTTTTTTCAAATACTCGTTTTTCATCCTTTTTGACCATAGCCCATGGTCTCGGACGGCATACTATAGCTTGCCGTTTCTGTTTTTCATCATTTTTGAGGATTTGAAAAAAAGACGAAAATCACCCGGAGACCATGGACTATAGCCCATGGTCTCAGAGTGATTTTCAACTTTTTTTCAAATCCTCGTTTTACATCCTTTTTGACCATGGGCTATAGCCCATGGTCTCGGGCGACATACTATAGCATGCCGTTTCCGTTTTTCATCATTTTTGAGGATTTGAAAAAAGACGAAAATCACCCCGAGACCATGGACTATAGCCCATGGTCTCGGAGTGATTTTCAACTTTTTTTCAAATCCTCGTTTTACATCCTTTTTTACCATGGGCTATAGCCCATGGTCTCGGGCGGCATACTATAGCATGCCGTTTCCGTTTTTCATTATTTTTGAGGATTTGTAAAAAGACAAAAATCACCCCGAGACCATGGACTATAGCCCATGGTCTCGGAGTGATTTTCAACTTTTTTTAAAATACTCGTTTTTCATCCTTTTTGACCATGGGCTATAGCCCATGGTCTCGGAGTGATTTTCAACTTTTTTTCAAATCCTCGTTTTACATCCTTTTTGACCATGGGCTATAGCCCATGGTCTCGGGCGGCATACTTACATGCCGTTTCCGTTTTTCATCATTTTTGAGGATTTGAAAAAAGACGAAAATCACCCCGAGACCATGGACTATAGCCCATGGTCTCGGAGTGATTTTCAACTTTTTTTCAAATACTCGTTTTTCATCCTTTTTGACCATAGCCCATGGTCTCGGACGGCATACTATAGCTTGCCGTTTCTGTTTTTCATCATTTTTGAGGATTTGAAAAAAAGACGAAAATCACCCGGAGACCATGGACTATAGCCCATGGTCTCGGAGTGATTTTCAACTTTTTTTCAAATCCTCGTTTTACATCCTTTTTGACCATGGGCTATAGCCCATGGTCTCGGGCGACATACTATAGCATGCCGTTTCCGTTTTTCATCATTTTTGAGGATTTGAAAAAAGACGAAAATCACCCCGAGACCATGGACTATAGCCCATGGTCTTGGAGTGATTTTCAACTTTTTTTTTCAAATACTCGTTTTTCATCCTTTTTGACCATGGGCTATAGCCCATGATCTCGGACGGCATACTATAGCTTGCCGTTTCTGTTTTTCATCATTTTTTAGGATTTGAAAAAAAGACGGAAATCACCCCGAGACCATGGACTATAGCCCATGGTCTCGGAGAAATTTTCAACTTTTTTTCAAATCCTCGTTTTACATCCTTTTTGACCATGGGCTATAGCCCATGGTCTCGGGCGGCATACTATAGCATGCCGTCTCCGTTATTCATCATTTTTGAGGATTTGAAAAAAGACGAAAATCACCCCGAGACCATGGACTATAGCCCATGGTCTCGGAGTGATTTTCAACTTTTTTTCAAATCCTCGTTTTACATCCTTTTTGACCATGGGCTATAGCCCATGGTCTCGGGCGACATACTATAGCATGCCGTTTCCGTTTTTCATCATTTTTGAGGATTTGAAAAAAGACGAAAATCACCCCGAGACCATGGACTATAGCCCATGGTCTTGGAGTGATTTTCAACTTTTTTTTTCAAATACTCGTTTTTCATCCTTTTTGACCATGGGCTATAGCCCATGATCTCGGACGGCATACTATAGCTTGCCGTTTCTGTTTTTCATCATTTTTTAGGATTTGAAAAAAAGACGGAAATCACCCCGAGACCATGGACTATAGCCCATGGTCTCGGAGAAATTTTCAACTTTTTTTCAAATCCTCGTTTTACATCCTTTTTGACCATGGGCTATAGCCCATGGTCTCGGGCGGCATACTATAGCATGCCGTCTCCGTTATTCATCATTTTTGAGGATTTGAAAAAAGACGAAAATCACCCCGAGACCATGGACTATAGCCCATGGTCTTGGAGTGATTTTCAACTTTTTTTTCAAATACTCGTTTTTCATCCTTTTTGACCTTGGGCTATAGCCCATGGTCTCGGACGGCATACTATAGCTTGCCGTTTCTGTTTTTCATCATTTTTGAGGATTTGAAAAAAAGACGAAAATCACCCCGAGACCATGGACTATAGCCCATGGTCTCGGAGTGATTTTCAACTTTTTTTCAAATCCTCGTTTTACATCCTTTTTGACCATGGGCTATAGCCCATGGTCTCGGGCGGCATACTATAGCATGCCGTTTCCGTTATTCATCATTTTTGAGGATTTGAAAAAAAGACGAAAATCACCCCGAGACCATGGACTATAGCCCATGGTCTCGGAGTGATTTTCAACTTTTTTTCAAATCCTCGTTTTACATCCTTTTTGACCATGGGCTATAGCCCATGGTCTCGGGCGGCATACTATAGCATGCCGTTTCCGTTTTTCATCATTTTTGAGGATTTGAAAAAAGACGAAAATCACCCCGAGACCATGGACTATAGCCCATGGTCTCGGAGTGATTTTCAACTTTTTTTCAAATACTCGTTTTTCATCCTTTTTGACCATGGTCTCGGACGGCATACTATAGCATGCCGTTTCCGGTTTTCATCATTTTTGAGGATTTGAAAAATAGACAGCATACTATAGTATGTCATTGTCTCCACCAGGCCGAAGGCATGGGGAGAGAGTATGTTTTGCACTCCGTCCGTCCGTCCGTGTGTTTTTTTCATGATTTTGGGGCACTATGTCAGAGCCCGGACTTGAACCTGTGGCCTCCTGATTCCCAGGCAGGCTCTGTACCCAGTGAGCCACTGTGCTTGCTGTTTACAAAGAGCAAAAAAGATAATGATAAAAGAGCCAGAGACTTGTTTCCATTGTGGTTCATAAGCATTCAAACCTCTAGAGATAAACAACAACACAAGAAACAATAGACAAATCTCCTGTTATTTTATTTTTTTTATTTTATTTTTGTATAAGTGTTGTTACTCAAAGGGAAAGGCAAACTGTGTTGTGGTAGGTAGCAAGTAGCTCAGTGACTTATCACACTGGTTACATGATCTGGAGGTTGTGAGTTCAAACCCCACTCAAATCTTTACTGTACATTTCTCAAATTTGAAAGCACTATATTTCTAAAACTATGAAACATTTCAAAGATTCCTTTTCAGGCAAACATGTCCACCGTAAGATGAACCTAAATAGGTTTGAATGGGGTTTCTAGGTGTAAGTATGTAGGACTAGTAGCATGCCAAAGTTTGTGCTATTGCCATTGAGAATGCATTGGGCGTTTAAGTTAAATAACTCAGAAACTACAAAACATTTCAAAGTAAAAAGTTCCAGCATGTGTCTCCACAGTAAGCTGAATTATAAAAAGTGTGAATGGAGTTTTTAGGTGAAAGTGCTTTTTTGACGTGCCAATATCTGCCATTGAGCCCCATTGTAAATATCTCAAATTTGAAAGCACTATATTTCTAAAACTATGAACCATTTCAAAGATTCCTTTTCAGGCAAACATGTCCACCGTAAGATGAACCTAAATAGGTTATAGGCCCAAAGCCCATGGCCTTGGATGGCATACTATAGCATGCCTTTTTTCATCATTTTTGAGGATTTGAAAAAAAGAAGACGAAAATCACCCCGAGACCATGGACTATAGCCCATGGTCTCGGAGTGATTTTCAACTTTTTTTCAAATCCTAGCTCGTTTTACATCCTTTTTGACCATGGTCTCGGACGGCATACTATAGCATGCCGTTTCCTTTTTTCAGCATTTTTGAGGATTTGAAAAAAGACGAAAATCACCCCGAGACCATGGACTATAGCCCATGGTCTCGGAGTGATTTTCAACTTTTTTTCAAATACTCGTTTTTCATCCTTTTTGACCATAGCCCATGGTCTCGGACGGCATACTATAGCTTGCCGTTTCTGTTTTTCATCATTTTTGAGGATTTGAAAAAAAGACGAAAATCACCCGGAGACCATGGACTATAGCCCATGGTCTCAGAGTGATTTTCAACTTTTTTTCAAATCCTCGTTTTACATCCTTTTTGACCATGGGCTATAGCCCATGGTCTCGGGCGACATACTATAGCATGCCGTTTCCGTTTTTCATCATTTTTGAGGATTTGAAAAAAGACGAAAATCACCCCGAGACCATGGACTATAGCCCATGGTCTCGGAGTGATTTTCAACTTTTTTTCAAATCCTCGTTTTACATCCTTTTTTACCATGGGCTATAGCCCATGGTCTCGGGCGGCATACTATAGCATGCCGTTTCCGTTTTTCATTATTTTTGAGGATTTGTAAAAAGACAAAAATCACCCCGAGACCATGGACTATAGCCCATGGTCTCGGAGTGATTTTCAACTTTTTTTAAAATACTCGTTTTTCATCCTTTTTGACCATGGGCTATAGCCCATGGTCTCGGAGTGATTTTCAACTTTTTTTCAAATCCTCGTTTTACATCCTTTTTGACCATGGGCTATAGCCCATGGTCTCGGGCGGCATACTTACATGCCGTTTCCGTTTTTCATCATTTTTGAGGATTTGAAAAAAGACGAAAATCACCCCGAGACCATGGACTATAGCCCATGGTCTCGGAGTGATTTTCAACTTTTTTTCAAATACTCGTTTTTCATCCTTTTTGACCATAGCCCATGGTCTCGGACGGCATACTATAGCTTGCCGTTTCTGTTTTTCATCATTTTTGAGGATTTGAAAAAAAGACGAAAATCACCCGGAGACCATGGACTATAGCCCATGGTCTCGGAGTGATTTTCAACTTTTTTTCAAATCCTCGTTTTACATCCTTTTTGACCATGGGCTATAGCCCATGGTCTCGGGCGACATACTATAGCATGCCGTTTCCGTTTTTCATCATTTTTGAGGATTTGAAAAAAGACGAAAATCACCCCGAGACCATGGACTATAGCCCATGGTCTTGGAGTGATTTTCAACTTTTTTTTTCAAATACTCGTTTTTCATCCTTTTTGACCATGGGCTATAGCCCATGATCTCGGACGGCATACTATAGCTTGCCGTTTCTGTTTTTCATCATTTTTTAGGATTTGAAAAAAAGACGGAAATCACCCCGAGACCATGGACTATAGCCCATGGTCTCGGAGAAATTTTCAACTTTTTTTCAAATCCTCGTTTTACATCCTTTTTGACCATGGGCTATAGCCCATGGTCTCGGGCGGCATACTATAGCATGCCGTCTCCGTTATTCATCATTTTTGAGGATTTGAAAAAAGACGAAAATCACCCCGAGACCATGGACTATAGCCCATGGTCTCGGAGTGATTTTCAACTTTTTTTCAAATCCTCGTTTTACATCCTTTTTGACCATGGGCTATAGCCCATGGTCTCGGGCGACATACTATAGCATGCCGTTTCCGTTTTTCATCATTTTTGAGGATTTGAAAAAAGACGAAAATCACCCCGAGACCATGGACTATAGCCCATGGTCTCGGAGTGATTTTCAACTTTTTTTCAAATCCTCGTTTTACATCCTTTTTTACCATGGGCTATAGCCCATGGTCTCGGGCGGCATACTATAGCATGCCGTTTCCGTTTTTCATTATTTTTGAGGATTTGTAAAAAGACAAAAATCACCCCGAGACCATGGACTATAGCCCATGGTCTCGGAGTGATTTTCAACTTTTTTTAAAATACTCGTTTTTCATCCTTTTTGACCATAGCCCATGGTCTCGGACGGCATACTATAGCTTGCCGTTTCTGTTTTTCATCATTTTTGAGGATTTGAAAAAAAGACGAAAATCACCCGGAGACCATGGACTATAGCCCATGGTCTCGGAGTGATTTTCAACTTTTTTTCAAATCCTCGTTTTACATCCTTTTTGACCATGGGCTATAGCCCATGGTCTCGGGCGACATACTATAGCATGCCGTTTCCGTTTTTCATCATTTTTGAGGATTTGAAAAAAGACGAAAATCACCCCGAGACCATGGACTATAGCCCATGGTCTTGGAGTGATTTTCAACTTTTTTTTTCAAATACTCGTTTTTCATCCTTTTTGACCATGGGCTATAGCCCATGATCTCGGACGGCATACTATAGCTTGCCGTTTCTGTTTTTCATCATTTTTTAGGATTTGAAAAAAAGACGGAAATCACCCCGAGACCATGGACTATAGCCCATGGTCTCGGAGAAATTTTCAACTTTTTTTCAAATCCTCGTTTTACATCCTTTTTGACCATGGGCTATAGCCCATGGTCTCGGGCGGCATACTATAGCATGCCGTCTCCGTTATTCATCATTTTTGAGGATTTGAAAAAAGACGAAAATCACCCCGAGACCATGGACTATAGCCCATGGTCTCGGAGTGATTTTCAACTTTTTTTCAAATCCTCGTTTTACATCCTTTTTGACCATGGGCTATAGCCCATGGTCTCGGGCGACATACTATAGCATGCCGTTTCCGTTTTTCATCATTTTTGAGGATTTGAAAAAAGACGAAAATCACCCCGAGACCATGGACTATAGCCCATGGTCTCGGAGTGATTTTCAACTTTTTTTCAAATCCTCGTTTTACATCCTTTTTTACCATGGGCTATAGCCCATGGTCTCGGGCGGCATACTATAGCATGCCGTTTCCGTTTTTCATTATTTTTGAGGATTTGTAAAAAGACAAAAATCACCCCGAGACCATGGACTATAGCCCATGGTCTCGGAGTGATTTTCAACTTTTTTTAAAATACTCGTTTTTCATCCTTTTTGACCATGGGCTATAGCCCATGGTCTCGGAGTGATTTTCAACTTTTTTTCAAATCCTCGTTTTACATCCTTTTTGACCATGGGCTATAGCCCATGGTCTCGGGCGGCATACTTACATGCCGTTTCCGTTTTTCATCATTTTTGAGGATTTGAAAAAAGACGAAAATCACCCCGAGACCATGGACTATAGCCCATGGTCTCGGAGTGATTTTCAACTTTTTTTCAAATACTCGTTTTTCATCCTTTTTGACCATAGCCCATGGTCTCGGACGGCATACTATAGCTTGCCGTTTCTGTTTTTCATCATTTTTGAGGATTTGAAAAAAAGACGAAAATCACCCGGAGACCATGGACTATAGCCCATGGTCTCGGAGTGATTTTCAACTTTTTTTCAAATCCTCGTTTTACATCCTTTTTGACCATGGGCTATAGCCCATGGTCTCGGGCGACATACTATAGCATGCCGTTTCCGTTTTTCATCATTTTTGAGGATTTGAAAAAAGACGAAAATCACCCCGAGACCATGGACTATAGCCCATGGTCTTGGAGTGATTTTCAACTTTTTTTTTCAAATACTCGTTTTTCATCCTTTTTGACCATGGGCTATAGCCCATGATCTCGGACGGCATACTATAGCTTGCCGTTTCTGTTTTTCATCATTTTTTAGGATTTGAAAAAAAGACGGAAATCACCCCGAGACCATGGACTATAGCCCATGGTCTCGGAGAAATTTTCAACTTTTTTTCAAATCCTCGTTTTACATCCTTTTTGACCATGGGCTATAGCCCATGGTCTCGGGCGGCATACTATAGCATGCCGTCTCCGTTATTCATCATTTTTGAGGATTTGAAAAAAGACGAAAATCACCCCGAGACCATGGACTATAGCCCATGGTCTCGGAGTGATTTTCAACTTTTTTTCAAATCCTCGTTTTACATCCTTTTTGACCATGGGCTATAGCCCATGGTCTCGGGCGACATACTATAGCATGCCGTTTCCGTTTTTCATCATTTTTGAGGATTTGAAAAAAGACGAAAATCACCCCGAGACCATGGACTATAGCCCATGGTCTTGGAGTGATTTTCAACTTTTTTTTTCAAATACTCGTTTTTCATCCTTTTTGACCATGGGCTATAGCCCATGATCTCGGACGGCATACTATAGCTTGCCGTTTCTGTTTTTCATCATTTTTTAGGATTTGAAAAAAAGACGGAAATCACCCCGAGACCATGGACTATAGCCCATGGTCTCGGAGAAATTTTCAACTTTTTTTCAAATCCTCGTTTTACATCCTTTTTGACCATGGGCTATAGCCCATGGTCTCGGGCGGCATACTATAGCATGCCGTCTCCGTTATTCATCATTTTTGAGGATTTGAAAAAAGACGAAAATCACCCCGAGACCATGGACTATAGCCCATGGTCTTGGAGTGATTTTCAACTTTTTTTTCAAATACTCGTTTTTCATCCTTTTTGACCTTGGGCTATAGCCCATGGTCTCGGACGGCATACTATAGCTTGCCGTTTCTGTTTTTCATCATTTTTGAGGATTTGAAAAAAAGACGAAAATCACCCCGAGACCATGGACTATAGCCCATGGTCTCGGAGTGATTTTCAACTTTTTTTCAAATCCTCGTTTTACATCCTTTTTGACCATGGGCTATAGCCCATGGTCTCGGGCGGCATACTATAGCATGCCGTTTCCGTTATTCATCATTTTTGAGGATTTGAAAAAAAGACGAAAATCACCCCGAGACCATGGACTATAGCCCATGGTCTCGGAGTGATTTTCAACTTTTTTTCAAATCCTCGTTTTACATCCTTTTTGACCATGGGCTATAGCCCATGGTCTCGGGCGGCATACTATAGCATGCCGTTTCCGTTATTCATCATTTTTGAGGATTTGAAAAAAGACGAAAATCACCCCGAGACCATGGACTATAGCCCATGGTCTTGGAGTGATTTTCAACTTTTTTTTTCAAATACTTGTTTTTCATCCTTTTTGACCATGGGCTATAGCCCATGATCTCGGACGGCATACTATAGCTTGCCGTTTCTGTTTTTCATCATTTTTTAGGATTTGAAAAAAAGACGGAAATCACCCCGAGACCATGGACTATAGCCCATGGTCTCGGAGAAATTTTCAACTTTTTTTCAAATCCTCGTTTTACATCCTTTTTGACCATGGGCTATAGCCCATGGTCTCGGGCGGCATACTATAGCATGCCGTCTCCGTTATTCATCATTTTTGAGGATTTGAAAAAAGACGAAAATCACCCCGAGACCATGGACTATAGCCCATGGTCTTGGAGTGATTTTCAACTTTTTTTTCAAATACTCGTTTTTCATCCTTTTTGACCTTGGGCTATAGCCCATGGTCTCGGACGGCATACTATAGCTTGCCGTTTCTGTTTTTCATCATTTTTGAGGATTTGAAAAAAAGACGAAAATCACCCCGAGACCATGGACTATAGCCCATGGTCTCGGAGTGATTTTCAACTTTTTTTCAAATCCTCGTTTTACATCCTTTTTGACCATGGGCTATAGCCCATGGTCTCGGGCGGCATACTATAGCATGCCGTTTCCGTTATTCATCATTTTTGAGGATTTGAAAAAAAGACGAAAATCACCCCGAGACCATGGACTATAGCCCATGGTCTCGGAGTGATTTTCAACTTTTTTTTTCAAATACTCGTTTTTCATCCTTTTTGACCATGGGCTATAGCCCATGATCTCGGACGGCATACTATAGCTTGCCGTTTCTGTTTTTCATCATTTTTTAGGATTTGAAAAAAAGACGGAAATCACCCCGAGACCATGGACTATAGCCCATGGTCTCGGAGAAATTTTCAACTTTTTTTCAAATCCTCGTTTTACATCCTTTTTGACCATGGGCTATAGCCCATGGTCTCGGGCGGCATACTATAGCATGCCGTCTCCGTTATTCATCATTTTTGAGGATTTGAAAAAAGACGAAAATCACCCCGAGACCATGGACTATAGCCCATGGTCTTGGAGTGATTTTCAACTTTTTTTTCAAATACTCGTTTTTCATCCTTTTTGACCTTGGGCTATAGCCCATGGTCTCGGACGGCATACTATAGCTTGCCGTTTCTGTTTTTCATCATTTTTGAGGATTTGAAAAAAAGACGAAAATCACCCCGAGACCATGGACTATAGCCCATGGTCTCGGAGTGATTTTCAACTTTTTTTCAAATCCTCGTTTTACATCCTTTTTGACCATGGGCTATTAGTACAGTCACTGGAAGGGGGTATCATGCACCCCCCGGAATTATACTTCTAATCAGTGTTTTCTTATTGGAAAAGATGTGCTGAAAATGATGAGCTATGATAAAAAGTTGTCAAAATGTCCCACCTACCTCAAAACTCCCTTTTTGGTATATGGCTCTGGCGAAATTGTGTAAAGGCAAATATTAATTCACTAAAATTACATAAATAGACATGGTGGTCTGAAATTGGTCATGGAGTATCTTGACACATAGGGGTAAGTAGCAGAACAGGATTTGGTTGGTTGCTACCATTATATTCTTAAATATGACCCACATCATCCTCAGAAACACACAAAAATATGGTGTCCGCTTGACTAATAACAACAAAGATGGTTATTTTCCAACACATTATGGTGAGTATCACTGCCTCACTTGTATATAGAAAACTTCTCATATCCCTAAGCTTCAATTTGAGCCCAAGATAACCTTTCTATCTTGTAAATTACTCTTTCTGTCGCCAAAATTATGAACTATACCTCAAATCGGTGAAAATTGTACATTCAGTCAGTATCAGCTATACATTTGGAATAAATGAATGAATGACTGAGTTTTAACTCACTCCACATCATGGAATATTTCTTACTTGAATAAGCTATGTTAAAAAGTTTGCAAAGTGTCCCATCTACCATTTTTATGCAAATGAGTGCCTCCATTATCAAATTAATCGATTAATATCTCAGCCAATATTGCACTTAAATGAACAAATAAGGTGTCTAGACCTATGTTTTGAGGGTCGAGGATCTCAGTGAAACTATTCCTAAAGTGACCACATGTGCCCGTGGCATGCTGGTGTACAAATCAGTGCCGATTAAATCAATTCCTCTATCTCGTCGGCTTCTTGTCCATGCTCTCCAGACAGTGTCAAGGAGATCAACCAGTGAGGTTGGTAGGACTGCACCGCAGGACACACTGGATTAAAAAACTCTTTAGTTTCAACCCCCCCTGCCCTTCATCATAGGGTTTTGGTTTTTCCAAAAAAGCTTCATCAGCTCGCTTGTATAAGACACAATGGTTCTCTTCAGAGCAGAGTAGCATGGAGGAAGACGAGCCAGGTCAACTTTAGATTTAGAAATTAGTTTGTCATCTGCTCCCACCACTGTTTCACTGAAGACTCACAATTCAAATAGCTCTATAGCTCAAGCCAAGCCATGTGGCCCATAGGGCAGGAGCCTAACAAGTACACTCCCTGGCATGACTAGTATGTCGCAGGGACTTACCCCAATCCAACCCTTTGGTATTACCCAGCTGGGGATCGAACCCCTGACCATCCAGTCTCAGGGCGGACGCTCTAACTACAAGGCCACTGAGCTGTTGATGATATCCAGGGCCTCTTACGGGTGTGTAACTTTACAGTGTGTACAGAATGGAACCAAATGGACCTGTAAGCCTTGCAGAGCCATGAGGCCCATAGGGCAGGAGCCTATCTCCTGTTTCTGTAGTAGGAGGCAGCTTGATGTACAAGTACACCCCCTGGACATGACGCTAGTATGTATCAGGGACTTACCCCAATCCAACCCTTGATGCTGAGTGCCAAGCAGGGACAAGCAGGGATGTACTGGGTTCCATTTTTCGGAGTCTTTGGTATGACCCGGCCGGGGATCGAACCCCGACCTCCCAGTCTCAAGGCAAACGCTCTGACCACAAGGCCACTGAGCTGTTGATATGCAGGGCCCCTTACGGGTGTGCAACTCTCAATGTACAAATGGAACCAAATGGACCTGTAAGGGTTATGGGGGTCCTTCAAATGTGCCTTGTGCTACACTATATGGAACAGATCCTTAATTAGTATAGTTGGAGCAATTCATCTGTCTGCTGTATGGACAGAGTTGCGAGTCTTCAGTATGGTAAATGGTGCATTTATAAAGCGCCTTTATCCAAGGCGCTTTACATAGACACACACATTCACACACACATTCATACACTGATGGCAGCGGAAACCATGCAAAGCACCAACCTGCACATCGGGAGCTGTTAGGGGTTCAGTGTCTTGCTCAAGGACACTTCGACACTAACTCTGGGGGAGCCCGGGTTTGAACTGGCAACCTTGCGGTTACCATCCAGCCACTCTACCCCTGAGCCACCGCCGCCCCAGTGGACGTCACCCGTGCCAAGTTGCTGCGGACAATGGTGGGGGCAAATGACAAACTCACTTCTTAAATCTAAAGTTGACCTGGCTCGTCTTCCTCCATGCTACTCTGCTCTGAAGAGAACCATCACCTTATACAAGCGAGCTGATGAAGCTATTGTGGTAAAAACAAAACCATATGAAGGGCAGAGATGGTTGAAAATCCTTGTCATTGGAGACCATGGACAAGAAGACAAAGAAGACTGATGAGTTCTATGAACACGATGACTGATTAATGTGACGTTTGTGCATTTTGTTCTTTATGGTGCAGGCTAGGGTGGTCACTGTTTGTACACTGTTTACATTTTTGCCTTTGAGTGTGTATAGTAATAGGATGGAATACTGTTACAGGATTGTGTGACTGTTTGAATTTTGTACTGCATATTGCAGGCCATTCTATAGCGTGTATACTGCCGTATACTATTGTTCATACTAAGAATGTTTTTAGTTTTTGATGTTATGCTACAGTATATTCTAAATTATAAAGCTTGCTTAAATGCACAGCACCTGTCTAGATACCTTATTTGTAAAAGTTATATGCAATATTGGTATCTCTTACTTGGTATAAATGTGACTTTATTGTAATGGCAGCACTGATTTGTACACCAGCATGCCACGGGCACATGTGGTCACTTTAAGAATAGTTTCACTGAGATCCTTGACCGGTTGACCCTCAAAACATAGGTCTAGACACCTTATTTGTTCATTTAAGTGCAATATTGGCTGAGATATAGTGAAAATCGATTGTTTCATAACTCATTTGCATAACAATGGTAGATTGGACACTTTGCCAACTTTTTAACATGGCTTATTCAAGAAATATTCCATAATGTGGAGTCAGTTCAAACTCGGTTATTCAATCATTCATTCCAAATGTATAGCTGAAACTGACTGAATATACAATTTTCACCGATTTGAGGTATAGTTCATAATTTTGGCGACAGAACGAGTAATTTACAAGATAGAAAGGTTATCTTGGGCTCAAATTGAAGCTTAGGGATATGGGAAGTTTTCTATATACAAGTGAGGCAGTGATACTCACCATAATGTGTTGGAAAATAACCATCTTTGTTGTTATTAGTCAAGCGGACACCATATTTTTTTGTGTTTCTGAGGATGATGTGGGTCATATTTAAGAATATAATGGTAGCAACCAACCAAATCCTGTTCTGCTACTTACCCCTATGTGTCAAGATACTCCATGACCAATTTCAGACCACCATGTCTATTTATGTAATTTTAGTGAATTCATATTTGCCTTTACACAATTTCGCCAGAGCCATATACCTAAAAGGGGGTTTTGAGGTAGGTGGGACATTTTGACAACTTTTTATCATAGCTCATCATTTTCAGCACATTTTTTCCAATAAGAAAACACTGATTAGAAGTATAATTCCGGGGGGTGCATGATACCCCCTTCCAGTGACTAGACTATATAGCCCATGGTCTCGGGCGGCATACTATAGCATGCCGTTTCCGTTATTCATCATTTTTGAGGATTTGTAAAAAAGACGAAAATCACCCCGAGACCATGGACTATAGCCCATGGTCTCGGAGTGATTTTCAACTTTTTTTCAAATCCTCGTTTTACATCCTTTTTGACCATGGGCTATAGCCCATGGTCTCGGGCGGCATACTATAGCATGCCGTTTCCGTTATTCATCATTTTTGAGGATTTGAAAAAAGACGAAAATCACCCCGAGACCATGGACTATAGCCCATGGTCTTGGAGTGATTTTCAACTTTTTTTTTCAAATACTTGTTTTTCATCCTTTTTGACCATGGGCTATAGCCCATGATCTCGGACGGCATACTATAGCTTGCCGTTTCTGTTTTTCATCATTTTTTAGGATTTGAAAAAAAGACGGAAATCACCCCGAGACCATGGACTATAGCCCATGGTCTCGGAGTGATTTTCAACTTTTTTTTCAAATACTTGTTTTTCATCCTTTTTGACCTTGGGCTATAGCCCATGATCTCGGACGGCATACTATAGCTTGCCGTTTCTGTTTTTCATCATTTTTTAGGATTTGAAAAAAAGACGGAAATCACCCCGAGACCATGGACTATAGCCCATGGTCTCGGAGAAATTTTCAACTTTTTTTCAAATCCTCGTTTTACATCCTTTTTGACCATGGGCTATAGCCCATGGTCTCGGGCGGCATACTATAGCATGCCGTCTCCGTTATTCATCATTTTTGAGGATTTGAAAAAAGACGAAAATCACCCCGAGACCATGGACTATAGCCCATGGTCTTGGAGTGATTTTCAACTTTTTTTTCAAATACTCGTTTTTCATCCTTTTTGACCTTGGGCTATAGCCCATGGTCTCGGACGGCATACTATAGCTTGCCGTTTCTGTTTTTCATCATTTTTGAGGATTTGAAAAAAAGACGAAAATCACCCCGAGACCATGGACTATAGCCCATGGTCTCGGAGTGATTTTCAACTTTTTTTCAAATCCTCGTTTTACATCCTTTTTGACCATGGGCTATAGCCCATGGTCTCGGGCGGCATACTATAGCATGCCGTTTCCGTTATTCATCATTTTTGAGGATTTGAAAAAAAGACGAAAATCACCCCGAGACCATGGACTATAGCCCATGGTCTCGGAGTGATTTTCAACTTTTTTTTTCAAATACTCGTTTTTCATCCTTTTTGACCATGGGCTATAGCCCATGATCTCGGACGGCATACTATAGCTTGCCGTTTCTGTTTTTCATCATTTTTTAGGATTTGAAAAAAAGACGGAAATCACCCCGAGACCATGGACTATAGCCCATGGTCTCGGAGAAATTTTCAACTTTTTTTCAAATCCTCGTTTTACATCCTTTTTGACCATGGGCTATAGCCCATGGTCTCGGGCGGCATACTATAGCATGCCGTCTCCGTTATTCATCATTTTTGAGGATTTGAAAAAAGACGAAAATCACCCCGAGACCATGGACTATAGCCCATGGTCTTGGAGTGATTTTCAACTTTTTTTTCAAATACTCGTTTTTCATCCTTTTTGACCTTGGGCTATAGCCCATGGTCTCGGACGGCATACTATAGCTTGCCGTTTCTGTTTTTCATCATTTTTGAGGATTTGAAAAAAAGACGAAAATCACCCCGAGACCATGGACTATAGCCCATGGTCTCGGAGTGATTTTCAACTTTTTTTCAAATCCTCGTTTTACATCCTTTTTGACCATGGGCTATAGCCCATGGTCTCGGGCGGCATACTATAGCATGCCGTTTCCGTTATTCATCATTTTTGAGGATTTGAAAAAAAGACGAAAATCACCCCGAGACCATGGACTATAGCCCATGGTCTCGGAGTGATTTTCAACTTTTTTTCAAATCCTCGTTTTACATCCTTTTTGACCATGGGCTATAGCCCATGGTCTCGGGCGGCATACTATAGCATGCCGTTTCCGTTATTCATCATTTTTGAGGATTTGAAAAAAGACGAAAATCACCCCGAGACCATGGACTATAGCCCATGGTCTTGGAGTGATTTTCAACTTTTTTTTTCAAATACTTGTTTTTCATCCTTTTTGACCATGGGCTATAGCCCATGATCTCGGACGGCATACTATAGCTTGCCGTTTCTGTTTTTCATCATTTTTTAGGATTTGAAAAAAAGACGGAAATCACCCCGAGACCATGGACTATAGCCCATGGTCTCGGAGTGATTTTCAACTTTTTTTTCAAATACTCGTTTTTCATCCTTTTTGACCTTGGGCTATAGCCCATGGTCTCGGACGGCATACTATAGCTTGCCGTTTCTGTTTTTCATCATTTTTGAGGATTTGAAAAAAAGACGAAAATCACCCCGAGACCATGGACTATAGCCCATGGTCTCGGAGTGATTTTCAACTTTTTTTCAAATCCTCGTTTTACATCCTTTTTGACCATGGGCTATAGCCCATGGTCTCGGGCGACATACTATAGCATGCCGTTTCCGTTATTCATCATTTTTGAGGATTTTAAAAAAAGACGAAAATCACCCCGAGACCATGGACTATAGCCCATGGTCTCGGAGTGATTTTCAACTTTTTTTCAAATCCTCGTTTTACATCCTTTTTGACCATGGGCTATAGCCCATGGTCTCGGGCGGCATACTATAGCATGCCGTTTCCGTTATTCATCATTTTTGAGGATTTGAAAAAAGACGAAAATCACCCCGAGACCATGGACTATAGCCCATGGTCTTGGAGTGATTTTCAACTTTTTTTTTCAAATACTTGTTTTTCATCCTTTTTGACCATGGGCTATAGCCCATGATCTCGGACGGCATACTATAGCTTGCCGTTTCTGTTTTTCATCATTTTTTAGGATTTGAAAAAAAGACGGAAATCACCCCGAGACCATGGACTATAGCCCATGGTCTCGGAGAAATTTTCAACTTTTTTTCAAATCCTCGTTTTACATCCTTTTTGACCATGGGCTATAGCCCATGGTCTCGGGCGGCATACTATAGCATGCCGTCTCCGTTATTCATCATTTTTGAGGATTTGAAAAAAGACGAAAATCACCCCGAGACCATGGACTATAGCCCATGGTCTTGGAGTGATTTTCAACTTTTTTTTCAAATACTCGTTTTTCATCCTTTTTGACCTTGGGCTATAGCCCATGGTCTCGGACGGCATACTATAGCTTGCCGTTTCTGTTTTTCATCATTTTTGAGGATTTGAAAAAAAGACGAAAATCACCCCGAGACCATGGACTATAGCCCATGGTCTCGGAGTGATTTTCAACTTTTTTTCAAATCCTCGTTTTACATCCTTTTTGACCATGGGCTATAGCCCATGGTCTCGGGCGGCATACTATAGCATGCCGTTTCCGTTATTCATCATTTTTGAGGATTTGAAAAAAAGACGAAAATCACCCCGAGACCATGGACTATAGCCCATGGTCTCGGAGTGATTTTCAACTTTTTTTCAAATCCTCGTATTACATCCTTTTTGACCATGGGCTATAGCCCATGGTCTCGGGCGACATACTATAGCATGCCGTTTCCGTTTTTCATCATTTTTGAGGATTTGAAAAAAGACGAAAATCACCCCCAGACCATGGACTATAGCCCATGGTCTCGGAGTGATTTTCAACTTTTTTTTCAAATACTCGTTTTTCATCCTTTTTGACCATGGGCTATAGCCCATGGTCTCGGACGGCATACTATAGCTTGCCGTTTCTGTTTTTCATCATTTTTGAGGATTTGAAAAAAAGACGAAAATCACCCCGAGACCATGGACTATAGCCCATGGTCTCGGAGTGATTTTCAACTTTTTTTCAAATCCTCGTTTTACATCCTTTTTGACCATGGGCTATAGCCCATGGTCTCGGGCGGCATACTATAGCATGCCGTTTCCGTTATTCATCATTTTTGAGGATTTGAAAAAAAGACGAAAATCACCCCGAGACCATGGACTATAGCCCATGGTCTCGGAGTGATTTTCAACTTTTTTTCAAATCCTCGTTTTACATCCTTTTTGACCATGGGCTATAGCCCATGGTCTCGGAGTGATTTTCAACTTTTTTTCAAATCCTCGTATTACATCCTTTTTGACCATGGGCTATAGCCCATGGTCTCGGACGGCATACTATAGCTTGCCGTTTCTGTTTTTCATCATTTTTGAGGATTTGAAAAAAAGTCGAAAATCACCCCGAGACCATGGACTATAGCCCATGGTCTCGGAGTGATTTTCAACTTTTTTTCAAATCCTCGTTTTACATCCTTTTTGACCATGGGCTATAGCCCATGGTCTCGGGCGGCATACTATAGCATGCCGTTTCCGTTATTCATCATTTTTGAGGATTTGAAAAAAAGACGAAAATCACCCCGAGACCATGGACTATAGCCCATGGTCTCGGAGTGATTTTCAACTTTTTTTCAAATCCTCGTTTTACATCCTTTTTGACCATGGGCTATAGCCCATGGTCTGGGGCGGCATACTATAGCATGCCGTTTCCGTTATTCATCATTTTTGAGGATTTGAAAAAAGACGAAAATCACCCCGAGACCATGGACTATAGCCCATGGTCTTGGAGTGATTTTCAACTTTTTTTTTCAAATACTCGTTTTTCATCCTTTTTGACCATGGGCTATAGCCCATGATCTCGGACGGCATACTATAGCTTGCCGTTTCAGTTTTTCATCATTTTTTAGGATTTGAAAAAAAGACGGAAATCACCCCGAGACCATGGACTATAGCCCATGGTCTCGGAGAAATTTTCAACTTTTTTTCAAATCCTCGTTTTACATCCTTTTTGACCATGGGCTATAGCCCATGGTCTCGGGCGGCATACTATAGCATGCCGTCTCCGTTATTCATCATTTTTGAGGATTTGAAAAAAGACGAAAATCACCCCGAGACCATGGACTATAGCCCATGGTCTTGGAGTGATTTTCAACTTTTTTTTTCAAATACTCGTTTTTCATCCTTTTTGACCTTGGGCTATAGCCCATGGTCTCGGACGGCATACTATAGCTTGCCGTTTCTGTTTTTCATCATTTTTGAGGATTTGAAAAAAAGACGAAAATCACCCCGAGACCATGGACTATAGCCCATGGTCTCGGAGTGATTTTCAACTTTTTTTCAAATCCTCGTTTTACATCCTTTTTGACCATGGGCTATAGCCCATGGTCTCGGGCGGCATACTATAGCATGCCGTTTCCGTTATTCATCATTTTTGAGGATTTGAAAAAAAGACGAAAATCACCCCGAGACCATGGACTATAGCCCATGGTCTCGGAGTGATTTTCAACTTTTTTTCAAATCCTCGTTTTACATCCTTTTTGACCATGGGCTATAGCCCATGGTCTCGGGCGGCATACTATAGCATGCCGTTTCCGTTATTCATCATTTTTGAGGATTTGAAAAAAGACGAAAATCACCCCGAGACCATGGACTATAGCCCATGGTCTTGGAGTGATTTTCAACTTTTTTTTTCAAATACTTGTTTTTCATCCTTTTTGACCATGGGCTATAGCCCATGATCTCGGACGGCATACTATAGCTTGCCGTTTCTGTTTTTCATCATTTTTTAGGATTTGAAAAAAAGACGGAAATCACCCCGAGACCATGGACTATATATAGCCCATGGTCTCGGAGAAATTTTAAACTTTTTTTCAAATCCTCGTTTTACATCCTTTTTGACCATGGGCTATAGCCCATGGTCTCGGGCGGCATACTATAGCATGCCGTCTCCGTTATTCATCATTTTTGAGGATTTGAAAAAAGACGAAAATCACCCCGAGACCATGGACTATAGCCCATGGTCTTGGAGTGATTTTCAACTTTTTTTTCAAATACTCGTTTTTCATCCTTTTTGACCTTGGGCTATAGCCCATGGTCTCGGACGGCATACTATAGCTTGCCGTTTCAGTTTTTCATCATTTTTGAGGATTTGAAAAAAAGACGAAAATCACCCCGAGACCATGGACTATAGCCCATGGTCTCAGGGTGATTTTCAACTTTTTTTCAAATCCTCGTTTTACATCCTTTTTGACCATGGGCTATAGCCCATGGTCTCGGGCGACATACTATAGCATGCCGTTTCCGTTATTCATCATTTTTGAGGATTTGAAAAAAAGACGAAAATCACCCCGAGACCATGGACTATAGCCCATGGTCTCGGAGTGATTTTCAACTTTTTTTCAAATCCTCGTTTTACATCCTTTTTGACCATGGGCTATAGCCCATGGTCTCGGGCGGCATACTATAGCATGCCGTTTCCGTTATTCATCATTTTTGAGGATTTGAAAAAAAGACGAAAATCACCCCGAGACCATGGACTATAGCCCATGGTCTCGGAGTGATTTTCAACTTTTTTTCAAATCCTCGTATTACATCCTTTTTGACCATGGGCTATAGCCCATGGTCTCGGGCGACATACTATAGCATGCCGTTTCCGTTTTTCATCATTTTTGAGGATTTGAAAAAAGACGAAAATCACCCCCAGACCATGGACTATAGCCCATGGTCTCGGAGTGATTTTCAACTTTTTTTTCAAATACTCGTTTTTCATCCTTTTTGACCATGGGCTATAGCCCATGGTCTCGGACGGCATACTATAGCTTACCGTTTCTGTTTTTCATCATTTTTGAGGATTTGAAAAAAAGACGAAAATCACCCCGAGACCATGGACTATAGCCCATGGTCTCGGAGTGATTTTCAACTTTTTTTCAAATCCTCGTTTTACATCCTTTTTGACCATGGGCTATAGCCCATGGTCTCGGGCGGCATACTATAGCATGCCGTTTCCGTTATTCATCATTTTTGAGGATTTGAAAAAAAGACGAAAATCACCCCGAGACCATGGACTATAGCCCATGGTCTCGGAGTGATTTTCAACTTTTTTTCAAATCCTCGTTTTACATCCTTTTTGACCATGGGCTATAGCCCATGGTCTCGGACGGCATACTATAGCTTGCCGTTTCTGTTTTTCATCATTTTTGAGGATTTGAAAAAAAGACGAAAATCACCCCGAGACCATGGACTATAGCCCATGGTCTCGGAGTGATTTTCAACTTTTTTTCAAATCCTCGTTTTACATCCTTTTTGACCATGGGCTATAGCCCATGGTCTCGGGCGGCATACTATAGCATGCCGTTTCCGTTATTCATCATTTTTGAGGATTTGAAAAAAAGACGAAAATCACCCCGAGACCATGGACTATAGCCCATGGTCTCGGAGTGATTTTCAACTTTTTTTCAAATCCTCGTTTTACATCCTTTTTGACCATGGGCTATAGCCCATGGTCTCGGGCGGCATACTGTAGCATGCCGTTTCCGTTATTCATCATTTTTGAGGATTTGAAAAAAAGACGAAAATCACCCCGAGACCATGGACTATAGCCCATGGTCTCGGAGTGATTTTCAACTTTTTTTCAAATCCTCGTTTTACATCCTTTTTGACCATGGGCTATAGCCCATGGTCTCGGAGTGATTTTCAACTTTTTTTCAAATCCTCGTATTACATCCTTTTTGACCATGGGCTATAGCCCATGGTCTCGGACGGCATACTATAGCTTGCCGTTTCTGTTTTTCATCATTTTTGAGGATTTGAAAAAAAGACGAAAATCACCCCGAGACCATGGACTATAGCCCATGGTCTCGGAGTGATTTTCAACTTTTTTTTAAATCCTCGTTTTACATCCTTTTTGACCATGGGCTATAGCCCATGGTCTCGGACGGCATACTATAGCTTGCCGTTTCTGTTTTTCAACATTTTTGAGGATTTGAAAAAAAGACGAAAATCACCCCGAGACCATGGACTATAGCCCATGGTCTCGGAGTGATTTTCAACTTTTTTTCAAATCCTCGTTTTACATCCTTTTTGACCATGGGCTATAGCCCATGGTCTCGGGAGGCATACTATAGCATGCCGTTTCCGTTATTCATCATTTTTGAGGATTTGAAAAAAAGACGAAAATCACCCCGAGACCATGGACTATAGCCCATGGTCTCGGAGTGATTTTCAACTTTTTTTCAAATCCTCGTTTTACATCCTTTTTGACCATGGGCTATAGCCCATGGTCTCGGGCGGCATACTATAGCATGCCGTTTCCGTTATTCATCATTTTTGAGGATTTGAAAAAAGACGAAAATCACCCCGAGACCATGGACTATAGCCCATGGTCTTGGAGTGATTTTCAACTTTTTTTTTCAAATACTCGTTTTTCATCCTTTTTGACCATGGGCTATAGCCCATGATCTCGGACGGCATACTATAGCTTGCCGTTTCTGTTTTTCATCATTTTTTAGGATTTGAAAAAAAGACGGAAATCACCCCGAGACCATGGACTATAGCCCATGGTCTCGGAGAAATTTTCAACTTTTTTTCAAATCCTCGTTTTACATCCTTTTTGACCATGGGCTATAGCCCATGGTCTCGGGCGGCATACTATAGCATGCCGTCTCCGTTATTCATCATTTTTGAGGATTTGAAAAAAGACGAAAATCACCCCGAGACCATGGACTATAGCCCATGGTCTTGGAGTGATTTTCAACTTTTTTTTCAAATACTCGTTTTTCATCCTTTTTGACCTTGGGCTATAGCCCATGGTCTCGGACGGCATACTATAGCTTGCCGTTTCTGTTTTTCATCATTTTTGAGGATTTGAAAAAAAGACGAAAATCACCCCGAGACCATGGACTATAGCCCATGGTCTCGGAGTGATTTTCAACTTTTTTTCAAATCCTCGTTTTACATCCTTTTTGACCATGGGCTATAGCCCATGGTCTCGGGCGGCATACTATAGCATGCCGTTTCCGTTATTCATCATTTTTGAGGATTTGAAAAAAAGACGAAAATCACCCCGAGACCATGGACTATAGCCCATGGTCTCGGAGTGATTTTCAACTTTTTTTCAAATCCTCGTTTTACATCCTTTTTGACCATGGGCTATAGCCCATGGTCTCGGGCGGCATACTATAGCATGCCGTTTCCGTTATTCATCATTTTTGAGGATTTGAAAAAAGACGAAAATCACCCCGAGACCATGGACTATAGCCCATGGTCTTGGAGTGATTTTCAACTTTTTTTTTCAAATACTCGTTTTTCATCCTTTTTGACCATGGGCTATAGCCCATGATCTCGGACGGCATACTATAGCTTGCCGTTTCTGTTTTTCATCATTTTTTAGGATTTGAAAAAAAGACGGAAATCACCCCGAGACCATGGACTATAGCCCATGGTCTCGGAGAAATTTTCAACTTTTTTTCAAATCCTCGTTTTACATCCTTTTTGACCATGGGCTATAGCCCATGGTCTCGGGCGGCATACTATAGCATGCCGTCTCCGTTATTCATCATTTTTGAGGATTTGAAAAAAGACGAAAATCACCCCGAGACCATGGACTATAGCCCATGGTCTTGGAGTGATTTTCAACTTTTTTTTCAAATACTCGTTTTTCATCCTTTTTGACCTTGGGCTATAGCCCATGGTCTCGGACGGCATACTATAGCTTGCCGTTTCTGTTTTTCATCATTTTTGAGGATTTGAAAAAAAGACGAAAATCACCCCGAGACCATGGACTATAGCCCATGGTCTCGGAGTGATTTTCAACTTTTTTTCAAATCCTCGTTTTACATCCTTTTTGACCATGGGCTATAGCCCATGGTCTCGGGCGGCATACTATAGCATGCCGTTTCCGTTATTCATCATTTTTGAGGATTTGAAAAAAAGACGAAAATCACCCCGAGACCATGGACTATAGCCCATGGTCTCGGAGTGATTTTCAACTTTTTTTCAAATCCTCGTTTTACATCCTTTTTGACCATGGGCTATAGCCCATGGTCTCGGGCGGCATACTATAGCATGCCGTTTCCGTTATTCATCATTTTTGAGGATTTGAAAAAAGACGAAAATCACCCCGAGACCATGGACTATAGCCCATGGTCTTGGAGTGATTTTCAACTTTTTTTTTCAAATACTTGTTTTTCATCCTTTTTGACCATGGGCTATAGCCCATGATCTCGGACGGCATACTATAGCTTGCCGTTTCTGTTTTTCATCATTTTTTAGGATTTGAAAAAAAGACGGAAATCACCCCGAGACCATGGACTATAGCCCATGGTCTCGGAGAAATTTTCAACTTTTTTTCAAATCCTCGTTTTACATCCTTTTTGACCATGGGCTATAGCCCATGGTCTCGGGCGGCATACTATAGCATGCCGTCTCCGTTATTCATCATTTTTGAGGATTTGAAAAAAGACGAAAATCACCCCGAGACCATGGACTATAGCCCATGGTCTTGGAGTGATTTTCAACTTTTTTTTCAAATACTCGTTTTTCATCCTTTTTGACCTTGGGCTATAGCCCATGGTCTCGGACGGCATACTATAGCTTGCCGTTTCTGTTTTTCATCATTTTTGAGGATTTGAAAAAAATACGAAAATCACCCCGAGACCATGGACTATAGCCCATGGTCTCGGAGTGATTTTCAACTTTTTTTCAAATCCTCGTTTTACATCCTTTTTGACCATGGGCTATAGCCCATGGTCTCGGGCGGCATACTATAGCATGCCGTTTCCGTTATTCATCATTTTTGAGGATTTGAAAAAAAGACGAAAATCACCCCGAGACCATGGACTATAGCCCATGGTCTCGGAGTGATTTTCAACTTTTTTTTTCAAATACTCGTTTTTCATCCTTTTTGACCATGGGCTATAGCCCATGATCTCGGACGGCATACTATAGCTTGCCGTTTCTGTTTTTCATCATTTTTTAGGATTTGAAAAAAAGACGGAAATCACCCCGAGACCATGGACTATAGCCCATGGTCTCGGAGAAATTTTCAACTTTTTTTCAAATCCTCGTTTTACATCCTTTTTGACCATGGGCTATAGCCCATGGTCTCGGGCGGCATACTATAGCATGCCGTCTCCGTTATTCATCATTTTTGAGGATTTGAAAAAAGACGAAAATCACCCCGAGACCATGGACTATAGCCCATGGTCTTGGAGTGATTTTCAACTTTTTTTTCAAATACTCGTTTTTCATCCTTTTTGACCTTGGGCTATAGCCCATGGTCTCGGACGGCATACTATAGCTTGCCGTTTCTGTTTTTCATCATTTTTGAGGATTTGAAAAAAAGACGAAAATCACCCCGAGACCATGGACTATAGCCCATGGTCTCGGAGTGATTTTCAACTTTTTTTCAAATCCTCGTTTTACATCCTTTTTGACCATGGGCTATAGCCCATGGTCTCGGGCGGCATACTATAGCATGCCGTTTCCGTTATTCATCATTTTTGAGGATTTGAAAAAAAGACGAAAATCACCCCGAGACCATGGACTATAGCCCATGGTCTCGGAGTGATTTTCAACTTTTTTTCAAATCCTCGTTTTACATCCTTTTTGACCATGGGCTATAGCCCATGGTCTCGGGCGGCATACTATAGCATGCCGTTTCCGTTATTCATCATTTTTGAGGATTTGAAAAAAGACGAAAATCACCCCGAGACCATGGACTATAGCCCATGGTCTTGGAGTGATTTTCAACTTTTTTTTTCAAATACTTGTTTTTCATCCTTTTTGACCATGGGCTATAGCCCATGATCTCGGACGGCATACTATAGCTTGCCGTTTCTGTTTTTCATAATTTTTTAGGATTTGAAAAAAAGACGGAAATCACCCCGAGACCATGGACTATAGCCCATGGTCTCGGAGAAATTTTCAACTTTTTTTCAAATCCTCGTTTTACATCCTTTTTGACCATGGGCTATAGCCCATGGTCTCGGGCGGCATACTATAGCATGCCGTCTCCGTTATTCATCATTTTTGAGGATTTGAAAAAAGACGAAAATCACCCCGAGACCATGGACTATAGCCCATGGTCTTGGAGTGATTTTCAACTTTTTTTTCAAATACTCGTTTTTCATCCTTTTTGACCTTGGGCTATAGCCCATGGTCTCGGACGGCATACTATAGCTTGCCGTTTCTGTTTTTCATCATTTTTGAGGATTTGAAAAAAAGACGAAAATCACCCCGAGACCATGGACTATAGCCCATGGTCTCGGAGTGATTTTCAACTTTTTTTCAAATCCTCGTTTTACATCCTTTTTGACCATGGGCTATAGCCCATGGTCTCGGGCGGCATACTATAGCATGCCGTTTCCGTTATTCATCATTTTTGAGGATTTGAAAAAAAGACGAAAATCACCCCGAGACCATGGACTATAGCCCATGGTCTCGGAGTGATTTTCAACTTTTTTTCAAATCCTCGTATTACATCCTTTTTGACCATGGGCTATAGCCCATGGTCTCGGGCGACATACTATAGCATGCCGTTTCCGTTATTCATCATTTTTGAGGATTTGAAAAAAAGACGAAAATCACCCCGAGACCATGGACTATAGCCCATGGTCTCGGAGTGATTTTCAACTTTTTTTCAAATCCTCGTTTTACATCCTTTTTGACCATGGGCTATAGCCCATGGTCTCGGGCGGCATACTATAGCATGCCGTTTCCGTTATTCATCATTTTTGAGGATTTGAAAAAAGACGAAAATCACCCCGAGACCATGGACTATAGCCCATGGTCTTGGAGTGATTTTCAACTTTTTTTTTCAAATACTTGTTTTTCATCCTTTTTGACCATGGGCTATAGCCCATGATCTCGGACGGCATACTATAGCTTGCCGTTTCTGTTTTTCATCATTTTTTAGGATTTGAAAAAAAGACGGAAATCACCCCGAGACCATGGACTATAGCCCATGGTCTCGGAGAAATTTTCAACTTTTTTTCAAATCCTCGTTTTACATCCTTTTTGACCATGGGCTATAGCCCATGGTCTCGGGCGGCATACTATAGCATGCCGTCTCCGTTATTCATCATTTTTGAGGATTTGAAAAAAGACGAAAATCACCCCGAGACCATGGACTATAGCCCATGGTCTTGGAGTGATTTTCAACTTTTTTTTCAAATACTCGTTTTTCATCCTTTTTGACCTTGGGCTATAGCCCATGGTCTCGGACGGCATACTATAGCTTGCCGTTTCTGTTTTTCATCATTTTTGAGGATTTGAAAAAAAGACGAAAATCACCCCGAGACCATGGACTATAGCCCATGGTCTCGGAGTGATTTTCAACTTTTTTTCAAATCCTCGTTTTACATCCTTTTTGACCATGGGCTATAGCCCATGGTCTCGGGCGGCATACTATAGCATGCCGTTTCCGTTATTCATCATTTTTGAGGATTTGAAAAAAAGACGAAAATCACCCCGAGACCATGGACTATAGCCCATGGTCTCGGAGTGATTTTCAACTTTTTTTCAAATCCTCGTATTACATCCTTTTTGACCATGGGCTATAGCCCATGGTCTCGGGCGACATACTATAGCATGCCGTTTCCGTTTTTCATCATTTTTGAGGATTTGAAAAAAGACGAAAATCACCCCCAGACCATGGACTATAGCCCATGGTCTCGGAGTGATTTTCAACTTTTTTTTCAAATACTCGTTTTTCATCCTTTTTGACCATGGGCTATAGCCCATGGTCTCGGACGGCATACTATAGCTTGCCGTTTCTGTTTTTCATCATTTTTGAGGATTTGAAAAAAAGACGAAAATCACCCCGAGACCATGGACTATAGCCCATGGTCTCGGAGTGATTTTCAACTTTTTTTCAAATCCTCGTTTTACATCCTTTTTGACCATGGGCTATAGCCCATGGTCTCGGGCGGCATACTATAGCATGCCGTTTCCGTTATTCATCATTTTTGAGGATTTGAAAAAAAGACGAAAATCACCCCGAGACCATGGACTATAGCCCATGGTCTCGGAGTGATTTTCAACTTTTTTTCAAATCCTCGTTTTACATCCTTTTTGACCATGGGCTATAGCCCATGGTCTCGGACGGCATACTATAGCTTGCCGTTTCTGTTTTTCATCATTTTTGAGGATTTGAAAAAAAGACGAAAATCACCCCGAGACCATGGACTATAGCCCATGGTCTCGGAGTGATTTTCAACTTTTTTTCAAATCCTCGTTTTACATCCTTTTTGACCATGGGCTATAGCCCATGGTCTCGGGCGGCATACTATAGCATGCCGTTTCCGTTATTCATCATTTTTGAGGATTTGAAAAAAAGACGAAAATCACCCCGAGACCATGGACTATAGCCCATGGTCTCGGAGTGATTTTCAACTTTTTTTCAAATCCTCGTTTTACATCCTTTTTGACCATGGGCTATAGCCCATGGTCTCGGGCGGCATACTATAGCATGCCGTTTCCGTTATTCATCATTTTTGAGGATTTGAAAAAAAGACGAAAATCACCCCGAGACCATGGACTATAGCCCATGGTCTCGGAGTGATTTTCAACTTTTTTTCAAATCCTCGTTTTACATCCTTTTTGACCATGGGCTATAGCCCATGGTCTCGGACGGCATACTATAGCTTGCCGTTTCTGTTTTTCATCATTTTTGAGGATTTGAAAAAAAGACGAAAATCACCCCGAGACCATGGACTATAGCCCATGGTCTCGGAGTGATTTTCAACTTTTTTTCAAATCCTCGTTTTACATCCTTTTTGACCATGGGCTATAGCCCATGGTCTCGGGCGGCATACTATAGCATGCCGTTTCCGTTATTCATCATTTTTGAGGATTTGAAAAAAAGACGAAAATCACCCCGAGACCATGGACTATAGCCCATGGTCTCGGAGTGATTTTCAACTTTTTTTCAAATCCTCGTTTTACATCCTTTTTGACCATGGGCTATAGCCCATGGTCTCGGGCGGCATACTGTAGCATGCCGTTTCCGTTATTCATCATTTTTGAGGATTTGAAAAAAAGACGAAAATCACCCCGAGACCATGGACTATAGCCCATGGTCTCGGAGTGATTTTCAACTTTTTTTCAAATCCTCGTTTTACATCCTTTTTGACCATGGGCTATAGCCCATGGTCTCGGAGTGATTTTCAACTTTTTTTCAAATCCTCGTATTACATCCTTTTTGACCATGGGCTATAGCCCATGGTCTCGGACGGCATACTATAGCTTGCCGTTTCTGTTTTTCATCATTTTTGAGGATTTGAAAAAAAGACGAAAATCACCCCGAGACCATGGACTATAGCCCATGGTCTCGGAGTGATTTTCAACTTTTTTTTAAATCCTCGTTTTACATCCTTTTTGACCATGGGCTATAGCCCATGGTCTCGGACGGCATACTATAGCTTGCCGTTTCTGTTTTTCAACATTTTTGAGGATTTGAAAAAAAGACGAAATTCACCCCGAGACCATGGACTATAGCCCATGGTCTCGGAGTGATTTTCAACTTTTTTTCAAATCCTCGTTTTACATCCTTTTTGACCATGGGCTATAGCCCATGGTCTCGGGAGGCATACTATAGCATGCCGTTTCCGTTATTCATCATTTTTGAGGATTTGAAAAAAAGACGAAAATCACCCCGAGACCATGGACTATAGCCCATGGTCTCGGAGTGATTTTCAACTTTTTTTCAAATCCTCGTTTTACATCCTTTTTGACCATGGGCTATAGCCCATGGTCTCGGGCGGCATACTATAGCATGCCGTTTCCGTTATTCATCATTTTTGAGGATTTGAAAAAAGACGAAAATCACCCCGAGACCATGGACTATAGCCCATGGTCTTGGAGTGATTTTCAACTTTTTTTTTCAAATACTCGTTTTTCATCCTTTTTGACCATGGGCTATAGCCCATGATCTCGGACGGCATACTATAGCTTGCCGTTTCTGTTTTTCATCATTTTTGAGGATTTGAAAAAAAGACGAAAGTCACCCCGAGACCATGGACTATAGCCCATGGTCTCGGAGTGATTTTCAATTTTTTTTCAAATCCTCGTTTTACATCCTTTTTGACCATGGGCTATAGCCCATGGTCTCGGGCGGCATACTATAGCATGCCGTTTCCGTTATTCATCATTTTTGAGGATTTGAAAAAAAGACGAAAATCACCCCGAGACCATGGACTATAGCCCATGGTCTCGGAGTGATTTTCAACTTTTTTTCAAATCCTCGTTTTACATCCTTTTTGACCATGGGCTATAGCCCATGGTCTCGGGCGGCATACTATAGCATGCCGTTTCCGTTATTCATCATTTTTGAGGATTTGAAAAAAGACGAAAATCACCCCGAGACCATGGACTATAGCCCATGGTCTTGGAGTGATTTTCAACTTTTTTTTTCAAATACTCGTTTTTCATCCTTTTTGACCATGGGCTATAGCCCATGATCTCGGACGGCATACTATAGCTTGCCGTTTCTGTTTTTCATCATTTTTTAGGATTTGAAAAAAAGACGGAAATCACCCCGAGACCATGGACTATAGCCCATGGTCTCGGAGAAATTTTCAACTTTTTTTCAAATCCTCGTTTTACATCCTTTTTGACCATGGGCTATAGCCCATGGTCTCGGGCGGCATACTATAGCATGCCGTCTCCGTTATTCATCATTTTTGAGGATTTGAAAAAAGACGAAAATCACCCCGAGACCATGGACTATAGCCCATGGTCTTGGAGTGATTTTCAACTTTTTTTTCAAATACTCGTTTTTCATCCTTTTTGACCTTGGGCTATAGCCCATGGTCTCGGACGGCATACTATAGCTTGCCGTTTCTGTTTTTCATCATTTTTGAGGATTTGAAAAAAAGACGAAAATCACCCCGAGACCATGGACTATAGCCCATGGTCTCGGAGTGATTTTCAACTTTTTTTCAAATCCTCGTTTTACATCCTTTTTGACCATGGGCTATAGCCCATGGTCTCGGGCGGCATACTATAGCATGCCGTTTCCGTTATTCATCATTTTTGAGGATTTGAAAAAAAGACGAAAATCACCCCGAGACCATGGACTATAGCCCATGGTCTCGGAGTGATTTTCAACTTTTTTTCAAATCCTCGTTTTACATCCTTTTTGACCATGGGCTATAGCCCATGGTCTCGGGCGGCATACTATAGCATGCCGTTTCCGTTATTCATCATTTTTGAGGATTTGAAAAAAGACGAAAATCACCCCGAGACCATGGACTATAGCCCATGGTCTTGGAGTGATTTTCAACTTTTTTTTTCAAATACTTGTTTTTCATCCTTTTTGACCATGGGCTATAGCCCATGATCTCGGACGGCATACTATAGCTTGCCGTTTCTGTTTTTCATCATTTTTTAGGATTTGAAAAAAAGACGGAAATCACCCCGAGACCATGGACTATAGCCCATGGTCTCGGAGAAATTTTCAACTTTTTTTCAAATCCTCGTTTTACATCCTTTTTGACCATGGGCTATAGCCCATGGTCTCGGGCGGCATACTATAGCATGCCGTCTCCGTTATTCATCATTTTTGAGGATTTGAAAAAAGACGAAAATCACCCCGAGACCATGGACTATAGCCCATGGTCTTGGAGTGATTTTCAACTTTTTTTTCAAATACTCGTTTTTCATCCTTTTTGACCTTGGGCTATAGCCCATGGTCTCGGACGGCATACTATAGCTTGCCGTTTCTGTTTTTCATCATTTTTGAGGATTTGAAAAAAAGACGAAAATCACCCCGAGACCATGGACTATAGCCCATGGTCTCGGAGTGATTTTCAACTTTTTTTCAAATCCTCGTTTTACATCCTTTTTGACCATGGGCTATAGCCCATGGTCTCGGGCGGCATACTATAGCATGCCGTTTCCGTTATTCATCATTTTTGAGGATTTGAAAAAAAGACGAAAATCACCCCGAGACCATGGACTATATCCCATGGTCTCGGAGTGATTTTCAACTTTTTTTTTCAAATACTCGTTTTTCATCCTTTTTGACCATGGGCTATAGCCCATGATCTCGGACGGCATACTATAGCTTGCCGTTTCTGTTTTTCATCATTTTTTAGGATTTGAAAAAAAGACGGAAATCACCCCGAGACCATGGACTATAGCCCATGGTCTCGGAGAAATTTTCAACTTTTTTTCAAATCCTCGTTTTACATCCTTTTTGACCATGGGCTATAGCCCATGGTCTCGGGCGGCATACTATAGCATGCCGTCTCCGTTATTCATCATTTTTGAGGATTTGAAAAAAGACGAAAATCACCCCGAGACCATGGACTATAGCCCATGGTCTTGGAGTGATTTTCAACTTTTTTTTCAAATACTCGTTTTTCATCCTTTTTGACCTTGGGCTATAGCCCATGGTCTCGGACGGCATACTATAGCTTGCCGTTTCTGTTTTTCATCATTTTTGAGGATTTGAAAAAAAGACGAAAATCACCCCGAGACCATGGACTATAGCCCATGGTCTCGGAGTGATTTTCAACTTTTTTTCAAATCCTCGTTTTACATCCTTTTTGACCATGGGCTATAGCCCATGGTCTCGGGCGGCATACTATAGCATGCCGTTTCCGTTATTCATCATTTTTGAGGATTTGAAAAAAAGACGAAAATCACCCCGAGACCATGGACTATAGCCCATGGTCTCGGAGTGATTTTCAACTTTTTTTCAAATCCTCGTTTTACATCCTTTTTGACCATGGGCTATAGCCCATGGTCTCGGGCGGCATACTATAGCATGCCGTCTCCGTTATTCATCATTTTTGAGGATTTGAAAAAAGACGAAAATCACCCCGAGACCATGGACTATAGCCCATGGTCTTGGAGTGATTTTCAACTTTTTTTTCAAATACTCGTTTTTCATCCTTTTTGACCTTGGGCTATAGCCCATGGTCTCGGACGGCATACTATAGCTTGCCGTTTCTGTTTTTCATCATTTTTGAGGATTTGAAAAAAAGACGAAAATCACCCCGAGACCATGGACTATAGCCCATGGTCTCGGAGTGATTTTCAACTTTTTTTCAAATCCTCGTTTTACATCCTTTTTGACCATGGGCTATAGCCCATGGTCTCGGGCGGCATACTATAGCATGCCGTTTCCGTTATTCATCATTTTTGAGGATTTGAAAAAAAGACGAAAATCACCCCGAGACCATGGACTATAGCCCATGGTCTCGGAGTGATTTTCAACTTTTTTTCAAATCCTCGTTTTACATCCTTTTTGACCATGGGCTATAGCCCATGGTCTCGGGCGGCATACTATAGCATGCCGTTTCCGTTATTCATCATTTTTGAGGATTTGAAAAAAGACGAAAATCACCCCGAGACCATGGACTATAGCCCATGGTCTTGGAGTGATTTTCAACTTTTTTTTTCAAATACTTGTTTTTCATCCTTTTTGACCATGGGCTATAGCCCATGATCTCGGACGGCATACTATAGCTTGCCGTTTCTGTTTTTCATCATTTTTTAGGATTTGAAAAAAAGACGGAAATCACCCCGAGACCATGGACTATAGCCCATGGTCTCGGAGAAATTTTCAACTTTTTTTCAAATCCTCGTTTTACATCCTTTTTGACCATGGGCTATAGCCCATGGTCTCGGGCGGCATACTATAGCATGCCGTCTCCGTTATTCATCATTTTTGAGGATTTGAAAAAAGACGAAAATCACCCCGAGACCATGGACTATAGCCCATGGTCTTGGAGTGATTTTCAACTTTTTTTTCAAATACTCGTTTTTCATCCTTTTTGACCTTGGGCTATAGCCCATGGTCTCGGACGGCATACTATAGCTTGCCGTTTCTGTTTTTCATCATTTTTGAGGATTTGAAAAAAAGACGAAAATCACCCCGAGACCATGGACTATAGCCCATGGTCTCGGAGTGATTTTCAACTTTTTTTCAAATCCTCGTTTTACATCCTTTTTGACCATGGGCTATAGCCCATGGTCTCGGGCGGCATACTATAGCATGCCGTTTCCGTTATTCATCATTTTTGAGGATTTGAAAAAAAGACGAAAATCACCCCGAGACCATGGACTATATCCCATGGTCTCGGAGTGATTTTCAACTTTTTTTTTCAAATACTCGTTTTTCATCCTTTTTGACCATGGGCTATAGCCCATGATCTCGGACGGCATACTATAGCTTGCCGTTTCTGTTTTTCATCATTTTTTAGGATTTGAAAAAAAGACGGAAATCACCCCGAGACCATGGACTATAGCCCATGGTCTCGGAGAAATTTTCAACTTTTTTTCAAATCCTCGTTTTACATCCTTTTTGACCATGGGCTATAGCCCATGGTCTCGGGCGGCATACTATAGCATGCCGTCTCCGTTATTCATCATTTTTGAGGATTTGAAAAAAGACGAAAATCACCCCGAGACCATGGACTATAGCCCATGGTCTTGGAGTGATTTTCAACTTTTTTTTCAAATACTCGTTTTTCATCCTTTTTGACCTTGGGCTATAGCCCATGGTCTCGGACGGCATACTATAGCTTGCCGTTTCTGTTTTTCATCATTTTTGAGGATTTGAAAAAAAGACGAAAATCACCCCGAGACCATGGACTATAGCCCATGGTCTCGGAGTGATTTTCAACTTTTTTTCAAATCCTCGTTTTACATCCTTTTTGACCATGGGCTATAGCCCATGGTCTCGGGCGGCATACTATAGCATGCCGTTTCCGTTATTCATCATTTTTGAGGATTTGAAAAAAAGACGAAAATCACCCCGAGACCATGGACTATAGCCCATGGTCTCGGAGTGATTTTCAACTTTTTTTCAAATCCTCGTTTTACATCCTTTTTGACCATGGGCTATAGCCCATGGTCTCGGGCGGCATACTATAGCATGCCGTTTCCGTTATTCATCATTTTTGAGGATTTGAAAAAAGACGAAAATCACCCCGAGACCATGGACTATAGCCCATGGTCTTGGAGTGATTTTCAACTTTTTTTTTCAAATACTTGTTTTTCATCCTTTTTGACCATGGGCTATAGCCCATGATCTCGGACGGCATACTATAGCTTGCCGTTTCTGTTTTTCATCATTTTTTAGGATTTGAAAAAAAGACGGAAATCACCCCGAGACCATGGACTATAGCCCATGGTCTCGGAGAAATTTTCAACTTTTTTTCAAATCCTCGTTTTACATCCTTTTTGACCATGGGCTATAGCCCATGGTCTCGGGCGGCATACTATAGCATGCCGTCTCCGTTATTCATCATTTTTGAGGATTTGAAAAAAGACGAAAATCACCCCGAGACCATGGACTATAGCCCATGGTCTTGGAGTGATTTTCAACTTTTTTTTCAAATACTCGTTTTTCATCCTTTTTGACCTTGGGCTATAGCCCATGGTCTCGGACGGCATACTATAGCTTGCCGTTTCTGTTTTTCATCATTTTTGAGGATTTGAAAAAAAGACGAAAATCACCCCGAGACCATGGACTATAGCCCATGGTCTCGGAGTGATTTTCAACTTTTTTTCAAATCCTCGTTTTACATCCTTTTTGACCATGGGCTATAGCCCATGGTCTCGGGCGGCATACTATAGCATGCCGTTTCCGTTATTCATCATTTTTGAGGATTTGAAAAAAAGACGAAAATCACCCCGAGACCATGGACTATAGCCCATGGTCTCGGAGTGATTTTCAACTTTTTTTCAAATCCTCGTTTTACATCCTTTTTGACCATGGGCTATAGCCCATGGTCTCGGGCGGCATACTATAGCATGCCGTTTCCGTTATTCATCATTTTTGAGGATTTGAAAAAAGACGAAAATCACCCCGAGACCATGGACTATAGCCCATGGTCTTGGAGTGATTTTCAACTTTTTTTTTCAAATACTCGTTTTTCATCCTTTTTGACCATGGGCTATAGCCCATGATCTCGGACGGCATACTATAGCTTGCCGTTTCTGTTTTTCATCATTTTTTAGGATTTGAAAAAAAGACGGAAATCACCCCGAGACCATGGACTATAGCCCATGGTCTCGGAGAAATTTTCAACTTTTTTTCAAATCCTCGTTTTACATCCTTTTTGACCATGGGCTATAGCCCATGGTCTCGGGCGGCATACTATAGCATGCCGTCTCCGTTATTCATCATTTTTGAGGATTTGAAAAAAGACGAAAATCACCCCGAGACCATGGACTATAGCCCATGGTCTTGGAGTGATTTTCAACTTTTTTTTCAAATACTCGTTTTTCATCCTTTTTGACCTTGGGCTATAGCCCATGGTCTCGGACGGCATACTATAGCTTGCCGTTTCTGTTTTTCATCATTTTTGAGGATTTGAAAAAAAGACGAAAATCACCCCGAGACCATGGACTATAGCCCATGGTCTCGGAGTGATTTTCAACTTTTTTTCAAATCCTCGTTTTACATCCTTTTTGACCATGGGCTATAGCCCATGGTCTCGGGCGGCATACTATAGCATGCCGTTTCCGTTATTCATCATTTTTGAGGATTTGAAAAAAAGACGAAAATCACCCCGAGACCATGGACTATAGCCCATGGTCTCGGAGTGATTTTCAACTTTTTTTCAAATCCTCGTTTTACATCCTTTTTGACCATGGGCTATAGCCCATGGTCTCGGGCGGCATACTATAGCATGCCGTTTCCGTTATTCATCATTTTTGAGGATTTGAAAAAAGACGAAAATCACCCCGAGACCATGGACTATAGCCCATGGTCTTGGAGTGATTTTCAACTTTTTTTTTCAAATACTTGTTTTTCATCCTTTTTGACCATGGGCTATAGCCCATGATCTCGGACGGCATACTATAGCTTGCCGTTTCTGTTTTTCATCATTTTTTAGGATTTGAAAAAAAGACGGAAATCACCCCGAGACCATGGACTATAGCCCATGGTCTCGGAGAAATTTTCAACTTTTTTTCAAATCCTCGTTTTACATCCTTTTTGACCATGGGCTATAGCCCATGGTCTCGGGCGGCATACTATAGCATGCCGTCTCCGTTATTCATCATTTTTGAGGATTTGAAAAAAGACGAAAATCACCCCGAGACCATGGACTATAGCCCATGGTCTTGGAGTGATTTTCAACTTTTTTTTCAAATACTCGTTTTTCATCCTTTTTGACCTTGGGCTATAGCCCATGGTCTCGGACGGCATACTATAGCTTGCCGTTTCTGTTTTTCATCATTTTTGAGGATTTGAAAAAAAGACGAAAATCACCCCGAGACCATGGACTATAGCCCATGGTCTCGGAGTGATTTTCAACTTTTTTTCAAATCCTCGTTTTACATCCTTTTTGACCATGGGCTATAGCCCATGGTCTCGGGCGGCATACTATAGCATGCCGTTTCCGTTATTCATCATTTTTGAGGATTTGAAAAAAAGACGAAAATCACCCCGAGACCATGGACTATAGCCCATGGTCTCGGAGTGATTTTCAACTTTTTTTTTCAAATACTCGTTTTTCATCCTTTTTGACCATGGGCTATAGCCCATGATCTCGGACGGCATACTATAGCTTGCCGTTTCTGTTTTTCATCATTTTTTAGGATTTGAAAAAAAGACGGAAATCACCCCGAGACCATGGACTATAGCCCATGGTCTCGGAGAAATTTTCAACTTTTTTTCAAATCCTCGTTTTACATCCTTTTTGACCATGGGCTATAGCCCATGGTCTCGGGCGGCATACTATAGCATGCCGTCTCCGTTATTCATCATTTTTGAGGATTTGAAAAAAGACGAAAATCACCCCGAGACCATGGACTATAGCCCATGGTCTTGGAGTGATTTTCAACTTTTTTTTCAAATACTCGTTTTTCATCCTTTTTGACCTTGGGCTATAGCCCATGGTCTCGGACGGCATACTATAGCTTGCCGTTTCTGTTTTTCATCATTTTTGAGGATTTGAAAAAAAGACGAAAATCACCCCGAGACCATGGACTATAGCCCATGGTCTCGGAGTGATTTTCAACTTTTTTTCAAATCCTCGTTTTACATCCTTTTTGACCATGGGCTATAGCCCATGGTCTCGGGCGGCATACTATAGCATGCCGTTTCCGTTATTCATCATTTTTGAGGATTTGAAAAAAAGACGAAAATCACCCCGAGACCATGGACTATAGCCCATGGTCTCGGAGTGATTTTCAACTTTTTTTCAAATCCTCGTTTTACATCCTTTTTGACCATGGGCTATAGCCCATGGTCTCGGGCGGCATACTATAGCATGCCGTTTCCGTTATTCATCATTTTTGAGGATTTGAAAAAAGACGAAAATCACCCCGAGACCATGGACTATAGCCCATGGTCTTGGAGTGATTTTCAACTTTTTTTTTCAAATACTTGTTTTTCATCCTTTTTGACCATGGGCTATAGCCCATGATCTCGGACGGCATACTATAGCTTGCCGTTTCTGTTTTTCATCATTTTTTAGGATTTGAAAAAAAGACGGAAATCACCCCGAGACCATGGACTATAGCCCATGGTCTCGGAGAAATTTTCAACTTTTTTTCAAATCCTCGTTTTACATCCTTTTTGACCATGGGCTATAGCCCATGGTCTCGGGCGGCATACTATAGCATGCCGTCTCCGTTATTCATCATTTTTGAGGATTTGAAAAAAGACGAAAATCACCCCGAGACCATGGACTATAGCCCATGGTCTTGGAGTGATTTTCAACTTTTTTTTCAAATACTCGTTTTTCATCCTTTTTGACCTTGGGCTATAGCCCATGGTCTCGGACGGCATACTATAGCTTGCCGTTTCTG
Source organism: Electrona antarctica (assembly GCF_951216825.1). Classification (NCBI taxonomy): domain Eukaryota; kingdom Metazoa; phylum Chordata; class Actinopteri; order Myctophiformes; family Myctophidae; genus Electrona; species Electrona antarctica. The sequence goes on from NC_136806.1 coordinate 7,419,390, forward strand.
TTTTTCATCATTTTTGAGGATTTGAAAAAAAGACGAAAATCACCCCGAGACCATGGACTATAGCCCATGGTCTCGGAGTGATTTTCAACTTTTTTTCAAATCCTCGTTTTACATCCTTTTTGACCATGGGCTATAGCCCATGGTCTCGGGCGGCATACTATAGCATGCCGTTTCCGTTATTCATCATTTTTGAGGATTTGAAAAAAAGACGAAAATCACCCCGAGACCATGGACTATAGCCCATGGTCTCGGAGTGATTTTCAACTTTTTTTCAAATCCTCGTATTACATCCTTTTTGACCATGGGCTATAGCCCATGGTCTCGGGCGACATACTATAGCATGCCGTTTCCGTTATTCATCATTTTTGAGGATTTGAAAAAAAGACGAAAATCACCCCGAGACCATGGACTATAGCCCATGGTCTCGGAGTGATTTTCAACTTTTTTTCAAATCCTCGTTTTACATCCTTTTTGACCATGGGCTATAGCCCATGGTCTCGGGCGGCATACTATAGCATGCCGTTTCCGTTATTCATCATTTTTGAGGATTTGAAAAAAGACGAAAATCACCCCGAGACCATGGACTATAGCCCATGGTCTTGGAGTGATTTTCAACTTTTTTTTTCAAATACTTGTTTTTCATCCTTTTTGACCATGGGCTATAGCCCATGATCTCGGACGGCATACTATAGCTTGCCGTTTCTGTTTTTCATCATTTTTTAGGATTTGAAAAAAAGACGGAAATCACCCCGAGACCATGGACTATAGCCCATGGTCTCGGAGAAATTTTCAACTTTTTTTCAAATCCTCGTTTTACATCCTTTTTGACCATGGGCTATAGCCCATGGTCTCGGGCGGCATACTATAGCATGCCGTCTCCGTTATTCATCATTTTTGAGGATTTGAAAAAAGACGAAAATCACCCCGAGACCATGGACTATAGCCCATGGTCTTGGAGTGATTTTCAACTTTTTTTCAAATCCTCGTTTTACATCCTTTTTGACCATGGGCTATAGCCCATGGTCTCGGACGGCATACTATAGCTTGCCGTTTCTGTTTTTCATCATTTTTGAGGATTTGAAAAAAAGACGAAAATCACCCCGAGACCATGGACTATAGCCCATGGTCTCGGAGTGATTTTCAACTTTTTTTCAAATCCTCGTTTTACATCCTTTTTGACCATGGGCTATAGCCCATGGTCTCGGGCGGCATACTATAGCATGCCGTTTCCGTTATTCATCATTTTTGAGGATTTGAAAAAAAGACGAAAATCACCCCGAGACCATGGACTATAGCCCATGGTCTCGGAGTGATTTTCAACTTTTTTTCAAATCCTCGTATTACATCCTTTTTGACCATGGGCTATAGCCCATGGTCTCGGGCGACATACTATAGCATGCCGTTTCCGTTTTTCATCATTTTTGAGGATTTGAAAAAAGACGAAAATCACCCCCAGACCATGGACTATAGCCCATGGTCTCGGAGTGATTTTCAACTTTTTTTTCAAATACTCGTTTTTCATCCTTTTTGACCATGGGCTATAGCCCATGGTCTCGGACGGCATACTATAGCTTGCCGTTTCTGTTTTTCATCATTTTTGAGGATTTGAAAAAAAGACGAAAATCACCCCGAGACCATGGACTATAGCCCATGGTCTCGGAGTGATTTTCAACTTTTTTTCAAATCCTCGTTTTACATCCTTTTTGACCATGGGCTATAGCCCATGGTCTCGGGCGGCATACTATAGCATGCCGTTTCCGTTATTCATCATTTTTGAGGATTTGAAAAAAAGACGAAAATCACCCCGAGACCATGGACTATAGCCCATGGTCTCGGAGTGATTTTCAACTTTTTTTCAAATCCTCGTTTTACATCCTTTTTGACCATGGGCTATAGCCCATGGTCTCGGACGGCATACTATAGCTTGCCGTTTCTGTTTTTCATCATTTTTGAGGATTTGAAAAAAAGACGAAAATCACCCCGAGACCATGGACTATTATAGCCCATGGTCTCGGAGTGATTTTCAACTTTTTTTCAAATCCTCGTTTTACATCCTTTTTGACCATGGGCTATAGCCCATGGTCTCGGGCGGCATACTATAGCATGCCGTTTCCGTTATTCATCATTTTTGAGGATTTGAAAAAAAGACGAAAATCACCCCGAGACCATGGACTATAGCCCATGGTCTCGGAGTGATTTTCAACTTTTTTTCAAATCCTCGTTTTACATCCTTTTTGACCATGGGCTATAGCCCATGGTCTCGGGCGGCATACTATAGCATGCCGTTTCCGTTATTCATCATTTTTGAGGATTTGAAAAAAGACGAAAATCACCCCGAGACCATGGACTATAGCCCATGGTCTTGGAGTGATTTTCAACTTTTTTTTTCAAATACTTGTTTTTCATCCTTTTTGACCATGGGCTATAGCCCATGATCTCGGACGGCATACTATAGCTTGCCGTTTCTGTTTTTCATCATTTTTTAGGATTTGAAAAAAAGACGGAAATCACCCCGAGACCATGGACTATAGCCCATGGTCTCGGAGAAATTTTCAACTTTTTTTCAAATCCTCGTTTTACATCCTTTTTGACCATGGGCTATAGCCCATGGTCTCGGGCGGCATACTATAGCATGCCGTCTCCGTTATTCATCATTTTTGAGGATTTGAAAAAAGACGAAAATCACCCCGAGACCATGGACTATAGCCCATGGTCTTGGAGTGATTTTCAACTTTTTTTTCAAATACTCGTTTTTCATCCTTTTTGACCTTGGGCTATAGCCCATGGTCTCGGACGGCATACTATAGCTTGCCGTTTCTGTTTTTCATCATTTTTGAGGATTTGAAAAAAAGACGAAAATCACCCCGAGACCATGGACTATAGCCCATGGTCTCGGAGTGATTTTCAACTTTTTTTCAAATCCTCGTTTTACATCCTTTTTGACCATGGGCTATAGCCCATGGTCTCGGGCGGCATACTATAGCATGCCGTTTCCGTTATTCATCATTTTTGAGGATTTGAAAAAAAGACGAAAATCACCCCGAGACCATGGACTATAGCCCATGGTCTCGGAGTGATTTTCAACTTTTTTTCAAATCCTCGTATTACATCCTTTTTGACCATGGGCTATAGCCCATGGTCTCGGGCGACATACTATAGCATGCCGTTTCCGTTTTTCATCATTTTTGAGGATTTGAAAAAAGACGAAAATCACCCCGAGACCATGGACTATAGCCCATGGTCTTGGAGTGATTTTCAACTTTTTTTTTCAAATACTTGTTTTTCATCCTTTTTGACCATGGGCTATAGCCCATGGTCTCGGGCGGCATACTATAGCATGCCGTTTCCGTTATTCATCATTTTTGAGGATTTGAAAAAAGACGAAAATCACCCCGAGACCATGGACTATAGCCCATGGTCTTGGAGTGATTTTCAACTTTTTTTTTCAAATACTTGTTTTTCATCCTTTTTGACCATGGGCTATAGCCCATGATCTCGGACGGCATACTATAGCTTGCCGTTTCTGTTTTTCATCATTTTTTAGGATTTGAAAAAAAGACGGAAATCACCCCGAGACCATGGACTATAGCCCATGGTCTCGGAGAAATTTTCAACTTTTTTTCAAATCCTCGTTTTACATCCTTTTTGACCATGGGCTATAGCCCATGGTCTCGGGCGGCATACTATAGCATGCCGTCTCCGTTATTCATCATTTTTGAGGATTTGAAAAAAGACGAAAATCACCCCGAGACCATGGACTATAGCCCATGGTCTTGGAGTGATTTTCAACTTTTTTTTCAAATACTCGTTTTTCATCCTTTTTGACCTTGGGCTATAGCCCATGGTCTCGGACGGCATACTATAGCTTGCCGTTTCTGTTTTTCATCATTTTTGAGGATTTGAAAAAAAGACGAAAATCACCCCGAGACCATGGACTATAGCCCATGGTCTCGGAGTGATTTTCAACTTTTTTTCAAATCCTCGTTTTACATCCTTTTTGACCATGGGCTATAGCCCATGGTCTCGGGCGGCATACTATAGCATGCCGTTTCCGTTATTCATCATTTTTGAGGATTTGAAAAAAAGACGAAAATCACCCCGAGACCATGGACTATAGCCCATGGTCTCGGAGTGATTTTCAACTTTTTTTCAAATCCTCGTATTACATCCTTTTTGACCATGGGCTATAGCCCATGGTCTCGGGCGACATACTATAGCATGCCGTTTCCGTTTTTCATCATTTTTGAGGATTTGAAAAAAGACGAAAATCACCCCCAGACCATGGACTATAGCCCATGGTCTCGGAGTGATTTTCAACTTTTTTTTCAAATACTCGTTTTTCATCCTTTTTGACCATGGGCTATAGCCCATGGTCTCGGACGGCATACTATAGCTTGCCGTTTCTGTTTTTCATCATTTTTGAGGATTTGAAAAAAAGACGAAAATCACCCCGAGACCATGGACTATAGCCCATGGTCTCGGAGTGATTTTCAACTTTTTTTCAAATCCTCGTTTTACATCCTTTTTGACCATGGGCTATAGCCCATGGTCTCGGGCGGCATACTATAGCATGCCGTTTCCGTTATTCATCATTTTTGAGGATTTGAAAAAAAGACGAAAATCACCCCGAGACCATGGACTATAGCCCATGGTCTCGGAGTGATTTTCAACTTTTTTTCAAATCCTCGTATTACATCCTTTTTGACCATGGGCTATAGCCCATGGTCTCGGGCGACATACTATAGCATGCCGTTTCCGTTTTTCATCATTTTTGAGGATTTGAAAAAAGACGAAAATCACCCCGAGACCATGGACTATAGCCCATGGTCTTGGAGTGATTTTCAACTTTTTTTTTCAAATACTTGTTTTTCATCCTTTTTGACCATGGGCTATAGCCCATGGTCTCGGGCGGCATACTATAGCATGCCGTTTCCGTTATTCATCATTTTTGAGGATTTGAAAAAAGACGAAAATCACCCCGAGACCATGGACTATAGCCCATGGTCTTGGAGTGATTTTCAACTTTTTTTTTCAAATACTTGTTTTTCATCCTTTTTGACCATGGGCTATAGCCCATGATCTCGGACGGCATACTATAGCTTGCCGTTTCTGTTTTTCATCATTTTTTAGGATTTGAAAAAAAGACGGAAATCACCCCGAGACCATGGACTATAGCCCATGGTCTCGGAGAAATTTTCAACTTTTTTTCAAATCCTCGTTTTACATCCTTTTTGACCATGGGCTATAGCCCATGGTCTCGGGCGGCATACTATAGCATGCCGTCTCCGTTATTCATCATTTTTGAGGATTTGAAAAAAGACGAAAATCACCCCGAGACCATGGACTATAGCCCATGGTCTTGGAGTGATTTTCAACTTTTTTTTCAAATACTCGTTTTTCATCCTTTTTGACCTTGGGCTATAGCCCATGGTCTCGGACGGCATACTATAGCTTGCCGTTTCTGTTTTTCATCATTTTTGAGGATTTGAAAAAAAGACGAAAATCACCCCGAGACCATGGACTATAGCCCATGGTCTCGGAGTGATTTTCAACTTTTTTTCAAATCCTCGTTTTACATCCTTTTTGACCATGGGCTATAGCCCATGGTCTCGGGCGGCATACTATAGCATGCCGTTTCCGTTATTCATCATTTTTGAGGATTTGAAAAAAAGACGAAAATCACCCCGAGACCATGGACTATAGCCCATGGTCTCGGAGTGATTTTCAACTTTTTTTCAAATCCTCGTATTACATCCTTTTTGACCATGGGCTATAGCCCATGGTCTCGGGCGACATACTATAGCATGCCGTTTCCGTTTTTCATCATTTTTGAGGATTTGAAAAAAGACGAAAATCACCCCCAGACCATGGACTATAGCCCATGGTCTCGGAGTGATTTTCAACTTTTTTTTCAAATACTCGTTTTTCATCCTTTTTGACCATGGGCTATAGCCCATGGTCTCGGACGGCATACTATAGCTTGCCGTTTCTGTTTTTCATCATTTTTGAGGATTTGAAAAAAAGACGAAAATCACCCCGAGACCATGGACTATAGCCCATGGTCTCGGAGTGATTTTCAACTTTTTTTCAAATCCTCGTTTTACATCCTTTTTGACCATGGGCTATAGCCCATGGTCTCGGGCGGCATACTATAGCATGCCGTTTCCGTTATTCATCATTTTTGAGGATTTGAAAAAAAGACGAAAATCACCCCGAGACCATGGACTATAGCCCATGGTCTCGGAGTGATTTTCAACTTTTTTTCAAATCCTCGTTTTACATCCTTTTTGACCATGGGCTATAGCCCATGGTCTCGGACGGCATACTATAGCTTGCCGTTTCTGTTTTTCATCATTTTTGAGGATTTGAAAAAAAGACGAAAATCACCCCGAGACCATGGACTATTATAGCCCATGGTCTCGGAGTGATTTTCAACTTTTTTTCAAATCCTCGTTTTACATCCTTTTTGACCATGGGCTATAGCCCATGGTCTCGGGCGGCATACTATAGCATGCCGTTTCCGTTATTCATCATTTTTGAGGATTTGAAAAAAAGACGAAAATCACCCCGAGACCATGGACTATAGCCCATGGTCTCGGAGTGATTTTCAACTTTTTTTCAAATCCTCGTTTTACATCCTTTTTGACCATGGGCTATAGCCCATGGTCTCGGGCGGCATACTATAGCATGCCGTTTCCGTTATTCATCATTTTTGAGGATTTGAAAAAAGACGAAAATCACCCCGAGACCATGGACTATAGCCCATGGTCTTGGAGTGATTTTCAACTTTTTTTTTCAAATACTCGTTTTTCATCCTTTTTGACCATGGCCTATAGCCCATGATCTCGGACGGCATACTATAGCTTGCCGTTTCAGTTTTTCATCATTTTTTAGGATTTGAAAAAAAGACGAAAATCACCCCGAGACCATGGACTATTATAGCCCATGGTCTCGGAGTGATTTTCAACTTTTTTTCAAATCCTCGTTTTACATCCTTTTTGACCATGGGCTATAGCCCATGGTCTCGGGCGGCATACTATAGCATGCCGTTTCCGTTATTCATCATTTTTGAGGATTTGAAAAAAAGACGAAAATCACCCCGAGACCATGGACTATAGCCCATGGTCTCGGAGTGATTTTCAACTTTTTTTCAAATCCTCGTTTTACATCCTTTTTGACCATGGGCTATAGCCCATGGTCTCGGGCGGCATACTATAGCATGCCGTTTCCGTTATTCATCATTTTTGAGGATTTGAAAAAAGACGAAAATCACCCCGAGACCATGGACTATAGCCCATGGTCTTGGAGTGATTTTCAACTTTTTTTTTCAAATACTCGTTTTTCATCCTTTTTGACCATGGCCTATAGCCCATGATCTCGGACGGCATACTATAGCTTGCCGTTTCAGTTTTTCATCATTTTTTAGGATTTGAAAAAAAGACGGAAATCACCCCGAGACCATGGACTATAGCCCATGGTCTCGGAGAAATTTTCAACTTTTTTTCAAATCCTCGTTTTACATCCTTTTTGACCATGGGCTATAGCCCATGGTCTCGGGCGGCATACTATAGCATGCCGTCTCCGTTATTCATCATTTTTGAGGATTTGAAAAAAGACGAAAATCACCCCGAGACCATGGACTATAGCCCATGGTCTTGGAGTGATTTTCAACTTTTTTTTCAAATACTCGTTTTTCATCCTTTTTGACCTTGGGCTATAGCCCATGGTCTCGGACGGCATACTATAGCTTGCCGTTTCTGTTTTTCATCATTTTTGAGGATTTGAAAAAAAGACGAAAATCACCCCGAGACCATGGACTATAGCCCATGGTCTCGGAGTGATTTTCAACTTTTTTTCAAATCCTCGTTTTACATCCTTTTTGACCATGGGCTATAGCCCATGGTCTCGGGCGGCATACTATAGCATGCCGTTTCCGTTATTCATCATTTTTGAGGATTTGAAAAAAAGACGAAAATCACCCCGAGACCATGGACTATAGCCCATGGTCTCGGAGTGATTTTCAACTTTTTTTCAAATCCTCGTTTTACATCCTTTTTGACCATGGGCTATAGCCCATGGTCTCGGGCGGCATACTATAGCATGCCGTTTCCGTTATTCATCATTTTTGAGGATTTGAAAAAAGACGAAAATCACCCCGAGACCATGGACTATAGCCCATGGTCTTGGAGTGATTTTCAACTTTTTTTTCAAATACTTGTTTTTCATCCTTTTTGACCATGGGCTATAGCCCATGATCTCGGACGGCATACTATAGCTTGCCGTTTCTGTTTTTCATCATTTTTTAGGATTTGAAAAAAAGACGGAAATCACCCCGAGACCATGGACTATATATAGCCCATGGTCTCGGAGAAATTTTCAACTTTTTTTCAAATCCTCGTTTTACATCCTTTTTGACCATGGGCTATAGCCCATGGTCTCGGGCGGCATACTATAGCATGCCGTCTCCGTTATTCATCATTTTTGAGGATTTGAAAAAAGACGAAAATCACCCCGAGACCATGGACTATAGCCCATGGTCTTGGAGTGATTTTCAACTTTTTTTTCAAATACTCGTTTTTCATCCTTTTTGACCTTGGGCTATAGCCCATGGTCTCGGACGGCATACTATAGCTTGCCGTTTCTGTTTTTCATCATTTTTGAGGATTTGAAAAAAAGACGAAAATCACCCCGAGACCATGGACTATAGCCCATGGTCTCAGGGTGATTTTCAACTTTTTTTCAAATCCTCGTTTTACATCCTTTTTGACCATGGGCTATAGCCCATGGTCTCGGGCGACATACTATAGCATGCCGTTTCCGTTATTCATCATTTTTGAGGATTTGAAAAAAAGACGAAAATCACCCCGAGACCATGGACTATAGCCCATGGTCTCGGAGTGATTTTCAACTTTTTTTCAAATCCTCGTTTTACATCCTTTTTGACCATGGGCTATAGCCCATGGTCTCGGGCGGCATACTATAGCATGCCGTTTCCGTTATTCATCATTTTTGAGGATTTGAAAAAAAGACGAAAATCACCCCGAGACCATGGACTATAGCCCATGGTCTCGGAGTGATTTTCAACTTTTTTTCAAATCCTCGTATTACATCCTTTTTGACCATGGGCTATAGCCCATGGTCTCGGGCGACATACTATAGCATGCCGTTTCCGTTTTTCATCATTTTTGAGGATTTGAAAAAAGACGAAAATCACCCCCAGACCATGGACTATAGCCCATGGTCTCGGAGTGATTTTCAACTTTTTTTTCAAATACTCGTTTTTCATCCTTTTTGACCATGGGCTATAGCCCATGGTCTCGGACGGCATACTATAGCTTACCGTTTCTGTTTTTCATCATTTTTGAGGATTTGAAAAAAAGACGAAAATCACCCCGAGACCATGGACTATAGCCCATGGTCTCGGAGTGATTTTCAACTTTTTTTCAAATCCTCGTTTTACATCCTTTTTGACCATGGGCTATAGCCCATGGTCTCGGGCGGCATACTATAGCATGCCGTTTCCGTTATTCATCATTTTTGAGGATTTGAAAAAAAGACGAAAATCACCCCGAGACCATGGACTATAGCCCATGGTCTCGGAGTGATTTTCAACTTTTTTTCAAATCCTCGTTTTACATCCTTTTTGACCATGGGCTATAGCCCATGGTCTCGGGCGGCATACTATAGCATGCCGTTTCCGTTATTCATCATTTTTGAGGATTTGAAAAAAAGACGAAAATCACCCCGAGACCATGGACTATAGCCCATGGTCTCGGAGTGATTTTCAACTTTTTTTCAAATCCTCGTTTTACATCCTTTTTGACCATGGGCTATAGCCCATGGTCTCGGACGGCATACTATAGCTTGCCGTTTCTGTTTTTCATCATTTTTGAGGATTTGAAAAAAAGACGAAAATCACCCCGAGACCATGGACTATAGCCCATGGTCTCGGAGTGATTTTCAACTTTTTTTCAAATCCTCGTTTTACATCCTTTTTGACCATGGGCTATAGCCCATGGTCTCGGGCGGCATACTATAGCATGCCGTTTCCGTTATTCATCATTTTTGAGGATTTGAAAAAAAGAAGAAAATCACCCCGAGACCATGGACTATAGCCCATGGTCTCGGAGTGATTTTCAACTTTTTTTCAAATCCTCGTTTTACATCCTTTTTGACCATGGGCTATAGCCCATGGTCTCGGGCGGCATACTGTAGCATGCCGTTTCCGTTATTCATCATTTTTGAGGATTTGAAAAAAAGACGAAAATCACCCCGAGACCATGGACTATAGCCCATGGTCTCGGAGTGATTTTCAACTTTTTTTCAAATCCTCGTTTTACATCCTTTTTGACCATGGGCTATAGCCCATGGTCTCGGAGTGATTTTCAACTTTTTTTCAAATCCTCGTATTACATCCTTTTTGACCATGGGCTATAGCCCATGGTCTCGGACGGCATACTATAGCTTGCCGTTTCTGTTTTTCATCATTTTTGAGGATTTGAAAAAAAGACGAAAATCACCCCGAGACCATGGACTATAGCCCATGGTCTCGGAGTGATTTTCAACTTTTTTTTAAATCCTCGTTTTACATCCTTTTTGACCATGGGCTATAGCCCATGGTCTCGGACGGCATACTATAGCTTGCCGTTTCTGTTTTTCAACATTTTTGAGGATTTGAAAAAAAGACGAAAATCACCCCGAGACCATGGACTATAGCCCATGGTCTCGGAGTGATTTTCAACTTTTTTTCAAATCCTCGTTTTACATCCTTTTTGACCATGGGCTATAGCCCATGGTCTCGGGAGGCATACTATAGCATGCCGTTTCCGTTATTCATCATTTTTGAGGATTTGAAAAAAAGACGAAAATCACCCCGAGACCATGGACTATAGCCCATGGTCTCGGAGTGATTTTCAACTTTTTTTCAAATCCTCGTTTTACATCCTTTTTGACCATGGGCTATAGCCCATGGTCTCGGGCGGCATACTATAGCATGCCGTTTCCGTTATTCATCATTTTTGAGGATTTGAAAAAAGACGAAAATCACCCCGAGACCATGGACTATAGCCCATGGTCTTGGAGTGATTTTCAACTTTTTTTTTCAAATACTCGTTTTTCATCCTTTTTGACCATGGGCTATAGCCCATGATCTCGGACGGCATACTATAGCTTGCCGTTTCTGTTTTTCATCATTTTTGAGGATTTGAAAAAAAGACGAAAGTCACCCCGAGACCATGGACTATAGCCCATGGTCTCGGAGTGATTTTCAATTTTTTTTCAAATCCTCGTTTTACATCCTTTTTGACCATGGGCTATAGCCCATGGTCTCGGGCGGCATACTATAGCATGCCGTTTCCGTTATTCATCATTTTTGAGGATTTGAAAAAAAGACGAAAATCACCCCGAGACCATGGACTATAGCCCATGGTCTCGGAGTGATATTCAACTTTTTTTCAAATCCTCGTTTTACATCCTTTTTGACCATGGGCTATAGCCCATGGTCTCGGGCGGCATACTATAGCATGCCGTTTCCGTTATTCATCATTTTTGAGGATTTGAAAAAAGACGAAAATCACCCCGAGACCATGGACTATAGCCCATGGTCTCGGAGTGATTTTCAACTTTTTTTTCAAATACTCGTTTTTCATCCTTTTTGACCTTGGGCTATAGCCCATGGTCTCGGACGGCATACTATAGCTTGCCGTTTCTGTTTTTCATCATTTTAGAGGATTTGAAAAAAAGACGAAAATCACCCCGAGACCATGGACTATAGCCCATGGTCTCAGGGTGATTTTCAATTTTTTTTCAAATCCTCGTTTTACATCCTTTTTGACCATGGGCTATAGCCCATGGTCTCGGGCGACATACTATAACATGCCGTTTCCGTTATTCATCATTTTTGAGGATTTGAAAAAAAGACGAAAATCACCCCGAGACCATGGACTATAGCCCATGGTCTCGGAGTGATTTTCAACTTTTTTTTAAATCCTCGTTTTACATCCTTTTTGACCATGGGCTATAGCCCATGGTCTCGGGCGGCATACTATAGCATGCCGTTTCCGTTATTCATCATTTTTGAGGATTTGAAAAAAAGACGAAAATCACCCCGAGACCATGGACTATAGCCCATGGTCTCGGAGTGATTTTCAACTTTTTTTCAAATCCTCATTTTACATCCTTTTTGACCATGGGCTATAGCCCATGGTCTCGGGCGGCATACTATAGCATGCCGTTTCCGTTATTCATCATTTTTGAGGATTTGAAAAAAAGACGAAAATCACCCCGAGACCATGGACTATAGCCCATGGTCTCGGAGTGATTTTCAACTTTTTTTCAAATCCTCGTTTTACATCCTTTTTGACCATGGGCTATAGCCCATGGTCTCGGGCGGCATACTATAGCATGCCGTTTCCGTTATTCATCATTTTTGAGGATTTGGAAAAAAGACGAAAATCACCCCGAGACCATGGACTATAGCCCATGGTCTCGGAGTGATTTTCAACTTTTTTTCAAATCCTCGTTTTACATCCTTTTTGACCATGGGCTATAGCCCATGGTCTCGGACGGCATACTATAGCTTGCCGTTTCTGTTTTTCATAATTTTTGAGGATTTGAAAAAAAGACGAAAATCACCCCGAGACCATGGACTATAGCCCATGGTCTCGGAGTGATTTTCAACTTTTTTTCAAATCCTCGTTTTACATCCTTTTTGACCATGGGCTATAGCCCATGGTCTCGGACGGCATACTATAGCTTGCCGTTTCTGTTTTTCATAATTTTTGAGGATTTGAAAAAAAGACGAAAATCACCCCGAGACCATGGACTATAGCCCATGGTCTCGGAGTGATTTTCAACTTTTTTTCAAATCCTCGTTTTACATCCTTTTTGACCATGGGCTATAGCCCATGGTCTCGGAGTGATTTTCAACTTTTTTTCAAATCCTCGTTTTACATCCTTTTTGACCATGGGCTATAGCCCATGGTCTCGGGCGGCATACTATAGCATGCCGTTTCCGTTATTCATCATTTTTGAGGATTTGAAAAAAAGACGAAAATCACCCCGAGACCATGGACTATAGCCCATGGTCTCGGAGTGATATTCAACTTTTTTTCAAATCCTCGTTTTACATCCTTTTTGACCATGGGCTATAGCCCATGGTCTCGGGCGGCATACTATAGCATGCCGTTTCCGTTATTCATCATTTTTGAGGATTTGAAAAAAGACGAAAATCACCCCGAGACCATGGACTATAGCCCATGGTCTCGGAGTGATTTTCAACTTTTTTTCAAATCCTCGTTTTACATCCTTTTTGACCATGGGCTATAGCCCATGGTCTCGGGCGGCATACTATAGCATGCCGTTTCCGTTATTCATCATTTTTGAGGATTTGAAAAAAGACGAAAATCACCCCGAGACCATGGACTATAGCCCATGGTCTTGGAGTGATTTTCAACTTTTTTTTTCAAATACTCGTTTTTCATCCTTTTTGACCATGGGCTATAGCCCATGATCTCGGACGGCATACTATAGCTTGCCGTTTCTGTTTTTCATCATTTTTGAGGATTTGAAAAAAAGACGAAAGTCACCCCGAGACCATGGACTATAGCACATGGTCTCGGAGTGATTTTCAAATTTTTTTCAAATCCTCGTTTTACATCCTTTTTGACCATGGGCTATAGCCCATGGTCTCGGGCGGCATACTATAGCATGCCGTTTCCGTTATTCATCATTTTTGAGGATTTGAAAAAAAGACGAAAATCACCCCGAGACCATGGACTATAGCCCATGGTCTCGGAGTGATATTCAACTTTTTTTCAAATCCTCGTTTTACATCCTTTTTGACCATGGGCTATAGCCCATGGTCTCGGGCGGCATACTATAGCATGCCGTTTCCGTTATTCATCATTTTTGAGGATTTGAAAAAAGACGAAAATCACCCCGAGACCATGGACTATAGCCCATGGTCTCGGAGTGATTTTCAACTTTTTTTTTCAAATACTCGTTTTTCATCCTTTTTGACCTTGGGCTATAGCCCATGGTCTCGGACGGCATACTATAGCTTGCCGTTTCTGTTTTTCATCATTTTAGAGGATTTGAAAAAAAGACGAAAATCACCCCGAGACCATGGACTATAGCCCATGGTCTCAGGGTGATTTTCAATTTTTTTTCAAATCCTCGTTTTACATCCTTTTTGACCATGGGCTATAGCCCATGGTCTCGGGCGACATACTATAGCATGCCGTTTCCGTTATTCATCATTTTTGAGGATTTGAAAAAAAGACGAAAATCACCCCGAGACCATGGACTATAGCCCATGGTCTCGGAGTGATTTTCAACTTTTTTTCAAATCCTCGTTTTACATCCTTTTTGACCATGGGCTATAGCCCATGGTCTCGGGCGGCATACTATAGCATGCCGTTTCCGTTATTCATCATTTTTGAGGATTTGAAAAAAAGACGAAAATCACCCCGAGACCATGGACTATAGCCCATGGTCTCGGAGTGATTTTCAACTTTTTTTCAAATCCTCATTTTACATCCTTTTTGACCATGGGCTATAGCCCATGGTCTCGGGCGGCATACTATAGCATGCCGTTTCCGTTATTCATCATTTTTGAGGATTTGAAAAAAAGACGAAAATCACCCCGAGACCATGGACTATAGCCCATGGTCTCGGAGTGATTTTCAACTTTTTTTCAAATCCTCGTTTTACATCCTTTTTGACCATGGGCTATAGCCCATGGTCTCGGGCGGCATACTATAGCATGCCGTTTCCGTTATTCATCATTTTTGAGGATTTGAAAAAAAGACGAAAATCACCCCGAGACCATGGACTATAGCCCATGGTCTCGGAGTGATTTTCAACTTTTTTTCAAATCCTCGTTTTACATCCTTTTTGACCATGGGCTATAGCCCATGGTCTCGGACGGCATACTATAGCTTGCCGTTTCTGTTTTTCATAATTTTTGAGGATTTGAAAAAAATACGAAAATCACCCCGAGACCATGGACTATAGCCCATGGTCTCGGAGTGATTTTCAACTTTTTTTCAAATCCTCGTTTTACATCCTTTTTGACCATGGGCTATAGCCCATGGTCTCGGACGGCATACTATAGCTTGCCGTTTCTGTTTTTCATAATTTTTGAGGATTTGAAAAAAAGACGAAAATCACCCCGAGACCATGGACTATAGCCCATGGTCTCGGAGTGATTTTCAACTTTTTTTCAAATCCTCGTTTTACATCCTTTTTGACCATGGGCTATAGCCCATGGTCTCGGAGTGATTTTCAACTTTTTTTCAAATCCTCGTTTTACATCCTTTTTGACCATGGGCTATAGCCCATGGTCTCGGGCGGCATACTATAGCATGCCGTTTCCGTTATTCATCATTTTTGAGGATTTGAAAAAAAGACGAAAATCACCCCGAGACCATGGACTATAGCCCATGGTCTCGGAGTGATATTCAACTTTTTTTCAAATCCTCGTTTTACATCCTTTTTGACCATGGGCTATAGCCCATGGTCTCGGGCGGCATACTATAGCATGCCGTTTCCGTTATTCATCATTTTTGAGGATTTGAAAAAAGACGAAAATCACCCCGAGACCATGGACTATAGCCCATGGTCTCGGAGTGATTTTCAACTTTTTTTTCAAATACTCGTTTTTCATCCTTTTTGACCTTGGGCTATAGCCCATGGTCTCGGACGGCATACTATAGCTTGCCGTTTCTGTTTTTCATCATTTTAGAGGATTTGAAAAAAAGACGAAAATCACCCCGAGACCATGGACTATAGCCCATGGTCTCAGGGTGATTTTCAATTTTTTTTCAAATCCTCGTTTTACATCCTTTTTGACCATGGGCTATAGCCCATGGTCTCGGGCGACATACTATAGCATGCCGTTTCCGTTATTCATCATTTTTGAGGATTTGAAAAAAAGACGAAAATCACCCCGAGACCATGGACTATAGCCCATGGTCTCGGAGTGATTTTCAACTTTTTTTCAAATCCTCGTTTTACATCCTTTTTGACCATGGGCTATAGCCCATGGTCTCGGGCGGCATACTATAGCATGCCGTTTCCGTTATTCATCATTTTTGAGGATTTGAAAAAAAGACGAAAATCACCCCGAGACCATGGACTATAGCCCATGGTCTCGGAGTGATTTTCAACTTTTTTTCAAATCCTCATTTTACATCCTTTTTGACCATGGGCTATAGCCCATGGTCTCGGGCGGCATACTATAGCATGCCGTTTCCGTTATTCATCATTTTTGAGGATTTGAAAAAAAGACGAAAATCACCCCGAGACCATGGACTATAGCCCATGGTCTCGGAGTGATTTTCAACTTTTTTTCAAATCCTCGTTTTACATCCTTTTTGACCATGGGCTATAGCCCATGGTCTCGGGCGGCATACTATAGCATGCCGTTTCCGTTATTCATCATTTTTGAGGATTTGAAAAAAAGACGAAAATCACCCCGAGACCATGGACTATAGCCCATGGTCTCGGAGTGATTTTCAACTTTTTTTCAAATCCTCGTTTTACATCCTTTTTGACCATGGGCTATAGCCCATGGTCTCGGACGGCATACTATAGCTTGCCGTTTCTGTTTTTCATAATTTTTGAGGATTTGAAAAAAAGACGAAAATCACCCCGAGACCATGGACTATAGCCCATGGTCTCGGAGTGATTTTCAACTTTTTTTCAAATCCTCGTTTTACATCCTTTTTGACCATGGGCTATAGCCCATGGTCTCGGACGGCATACTATAGCTTGCCGTTTCTGTTTTTCATAATTTTTGAGGATTTGAAAAAAAGACGAAAATCACCCCGAGACCATGGACTATAGCCCATGGTCTCGGAGTGATTTTCAACTTTTTTTCAAATCCTCGTTTTACATCCTTTTTGACCATGGGCTATAGCCCATGGTCTCGGAGTGATTTTCAACTTTTTTTCAAATCCTCGTTTTACATCCTTTTTGACCATGGGCTATAGCCCATGGTCTCGGGCGGCATACTATAGCATGCCGTTTCCGTTATTCATCATTTTTGAGGATTTGAAAAAAAGACGAAAATCACCCCGAGACCATGGACTATAGCCCATGGTCTCGGAGTGATTTTCAACTTTTTTTCAAATCCTCGTTTTACATCCTTTTTGACCATGGGCTATAGCCCATGGTCTCGGACGGCATACTATAGCTTGCCGTTTCTGTTTTTCATAATTTTTGAGGATTTGAAAAAAAGACGAAAATCACCCCGAGACCATGGACTATAGCCCATGGTCTCGGAGTGATTTTCAACTTTTTTTCAAATCCTCGTTTTACATCCTTTTTGACCATGGGCTATAGCCCATGGTCTCGGGCGGCATACTATAGCATGCCGTTTCCGTTATTCATCATTTTTGAGGATTTGAAAAAAAGACGGAAATCACCCCGAGACCATGGACTATAGCCCATGGTCTCGGAGTGATTTTCAACTTTTTTTCAAATCCTCGTTTTACATCCTTTTTGACCATGGGCTATAGCCCATGGTCTCGGGCGGCATACTATAGCATGCCGTTTCCGTTATTCATCATTTTTGAGGATTTGAAAAAAAGACGAAAATCACCCCGAGACCATGGACTATAGCCCATGGTCTCGGAGTGATTTTCAACTTTTTTTCAAATCCTCGTTTTACATCCTTTTTGACCATGGGCTATGTTTCTTGTAACAACACAAGAAACAATAGACAAATCTCCTGTTATTTTATTTTTTTTATTTTATTTTTGTATAAGTGTTGTTACTCAAAGGGAAAGGCAAACTGTGTTGTGGTAGGTAGCAAGTAGCTCAGTGACTTATCACACTGGTTACATGATCTGGAGGTTGTGGGTTCAAACCCCACTCAAATCTTTACTGTACATTTCTCAAATTTGAAAGCACTATATTTCTAAAACTATGAAACATTTCAAAGATTCCTTTTCAGGCAAACATGTCCACCGTAAGATGAACCTAAATAGGTTTGAATGGGGTTTCTAGGTGTAAGTATGTAGGACTAGTAGCATGCCAAAGTTTGTGCTATTGCCATTGAGAATGCATTGGGCGTTTAAGTTAAATACCTCAGAAACTACAAAACATTTCAAAGTAAAAAGTTCCAGCATGTGTCTCCACAGTAAGCTGAATTATAAAAAGTGTGAATGGAGTTTTTAGGTGAAAGTGCTTTTTTGACGTGCCAATATCTGCCATTGAGCCCCATTGTAAATGTCTCAAATTTGAAAGCACTATATTTCTAAAACTATGAACCATTTCAAAGATTCCTTTTCAGGCAAACATGTCCACCGTAAGATGAACCTAAATAGGTTTGAATGGGGTTTCTAGGTGTAAGTATGTAGGACTAGTAGCATGCCAAAGTTTGTGCTATTGCCATTGAGAATGCATTGGGCGTTTAAGTTAAATAACTCAGAAACTACAAAACATTTCAAAGTAAAAGGTTCCAGGATGTGTCTCCACAGTAAGCTGAATTATGAAAAGTGTGAATGGAGTTTCTAGGTGAAAGTGCTTTTTGGACGTGCCAATATCTGCCATTGAGCCCCATTGTAAATTTCTCAAATTTGAAAGCACTATATTTCTAAAACTATGAAACATTTCAAAGATTCCTTTTCAGGCAAACATGTCCACCGTAAGATGAACCTAAATAGGTTATAGGCCCAAAGCCCATGGCCTTGGATGGCATACTATAGCATGCCTTTTTTCATCATTTTTGAGGATTTGAAAAAAAGAAGACGAAAATCACCCCGAGACCATGGACTATAGCCCATGGTCTCGGAGTGATTTTCAACTTTTTTTCAAATCCTAGCTCGTTTTACATCCTTTTTGACCATGGTCTCGGACGGCATACTATAGCATGCCGTTTCCTTTTTTCAGCATTTTTGAGGATTTGAAAAAAGACGAAAATCACCCCGAGACCATGGACTATAGCCCATGGTCTCGGAGTGATTTTCAACTTTTTTTCAAATACTCGTTCTTCATCCTTTTTGACCATAGCCCATGGTCTCGGACGGCATACTATAGCTTGCCGTTTCTGTTTTTCATCATTTTTGAGGATTTGAAAAAAAGACGAAAATCACCCGGAGACCATGGACTATAGCCCATGGTCTCGGAGTGATTTTCAACTTTTTTTCAAATCCTCGTTTTACATCCTTTTTGACCATGGGCGACATACTATAGCATGCCGTTTCCGTTTTTCATCATTTTTGAGGATTTGAAAAAAGACGAAAATCACCCCGAGACCATGGACTATAGCCCATGGTCTCGGAGTGATTTTCAACTTTTTTTCAAATCCTCGTTTTACATCCTTTTTGACCATGGGCTATAGCCCATGGTCTCGGGCGGCATACTATAGCATGCCGTTTCCGTTATTCATCATTTTTGAGGATTTGAAAAAAAGACGAAAATCACCCCGAGACCATGGACTATAGCCCATGGTCTCGGAGTGATTTTCAACTTTTTTTCAAATCCTCGTTTTACATCCTTTTTGACCATGGGCTATGTTTCTTGTAACAACACAAGAAACAATAGACAAATCTCCTGTTATTTTATTTTTTTTATTTTATTTTTGTATAAGTGTTGTTACTCAAAGGGAAAGGCAAACTGTGTTGTGGTAGGTAGCAAGTAGCTCAGTGACTTATCACACTGGTTACATGATCTGGAGGTTGTGGGTTCAAACCCCACTCAAATCTTTACTGTACATTTCTCAAATTTGAAAGCACTATATTTCTAAAACTATGAAACATTTCAAAGATTCCTTTTCAGGCAAACATGTCCACCGTAAGATGAACCTAAATAGGTTTGAATGGGGTTTCTAGGTGTAAGTATGTAGGACTAGTAGCATGCCAAAGTTTGTGCTATTGCCATTGAGAATGCATTGGGCGTTTAAGTTAAATACCTCAGAAACTACAAAACATTTCAAAGTAAAAAGTTCCAGCATGTGTCTCCACAGTAAGCTGAATTATAAAAAGTGTGAATGGAGTTTTTAGGTGAAAGTGCTTTTTTGACGTGCCAATATCTGCCATTGAGCCCCATTGTAAATGTCTCAAATTTGAAAGCACTATATTTCTAAAACTATGAACCATTTCAAAGATTCCTTTTCAGGCAAACATGTCCACCGTAAGATGAACCTAAATAGGTTTGAATGGGGTTTCTAGGTGTAAGTATGTAGGACTAGTAGCATGCCAAAGTTTGTGCTATTGCCATTGAGAATGCATTGGGCGTTTAAGTTAAATAACTCAGAAACTACAAAACATTTCAAAGTAAAAGGTTCCAGGATGTGTCTCCACAGTAAGCTGAATTATGAAAAGTGTGAATGGAGTTTCTAGGTGAAAGTGCTTTTTTGACGTGCCAATATCTGCCATTGAGCCCCATTGTAAATTTCTCAAATTTGAAAGCACTATATTTCTAAAACTATGAAACATTTCAAAGATTCCTTTTCAGGCAAACATGTCCACCGTAAGATGAACCTAAATAGGTTATAGGCCCAAAGCCCATGGCCTTGGATGGCATACTATAGCATGCCTTTTTTCATCATTTTTGAGGATTTGAAAAAA
This sequence comes from Electrona antarctica, assembly GCF_951216825.1. NCBI lineage: Eukaryota > Metazoa > Chordata > Actinopteri > Myctophiformes > Myctophidae > Electrona > Electrona antarctica. Next base: position 7,439,966 of record NC_136806.1, read on the forward strand.
AGAAGACGAAAATCACCCCGAGACCATGGACTATAGCCCATGGTCTCGGAGTGATTTTCAACTTTTTTTCAAATCCTAGCTCGTTTTACATCCTTTTTGACCATGGTCTCGGACGGCATACTATAGCATGCCGTTTCCTTTTTTCAGCATTTTTGAGGATTTGAAAAAAGACGAAAATCACCCCGAGACCATGGACTATAGCCCATGGTCTCGGAGTGATTTTCAACTTTTTTTCAAATACTCGTTCTTCATCCTTTTTGACCATAGCCCATGGTCTCGGACGGCATACTATAGCTTGCCGTTTCTGTTTTTCATCATTTTTGAGGATTTGAAAAAAAGACGAAAATCACCCGGAGACCATGGACTATAGCCCATGGTCTCGGAGTGATTTTCAACTTTTTTTCAAATCCTCGTTTTACATCCTTTTTGACCATGGGCGACATACTATAGCATGCCGTTTCCGTTTTTCATCATTTTTGAGGATTTGAAAAAAGACGAAAATCACCCCGAGACCATGGACTATAGCCCATGGTCTCGGAGTGATTTTCAACTTTTTTTCAAATCCTCGTTTTACATCCTTTTTTACCATGGGCTATAGCCCATGGTCTCGGGCGGCATACTATACATGCCGTTTCCGTTTTTCATTATTTTTGAGGATTTGTAAAAAGACAAAAATCACCCCGAGACCATGGACTATAGCCCATGGTCTCGGAGTGATTTTCAACTTTTTTTTAAAATACTCGTTTTTCATCCTTTTTGACCATAGCCCATGGTCTCGGACGGCATACTATAGCTTGCCGTTTCTGTTTTTCATCATTTTTGAGGATTTGAAAAAAAGACGAAAATCACCCGGAGACCATGGGCTATAGCCCATGGTCTCGGAGTGATTTTCAACTTTTTTTCAAATCCTCGTTTTTCATCCTTTTTGACCATAGCCCATGGTCTCGGACGGCATACTATAGCTTGCCGTTTCTGTTTTTCATCATTTTTGAGGATTTGAAAAAAAGACGAAAATCACCCGGAGACCATGGACTATAGCCCATGGTCTCGGAGTGATTTTCAACTTTTTTTCAAATCCTCGTTTTACATCCTTTTTGACATACTAATAGCATGCCGTTTCCGTTTTTCATCATTTTTGAGGATTTGAAAAAAGACGAAAATCACCCCGAGACCATGGACTATAGCCCATGGTCTCGGAGTGATTTTCAACTTTTTTTCAAATCCTCGTTTTACATCCTTTTTTACCATGGGCTATAGCCCATGGTCTCGGGCGGCATACTATAGCATGCCGTTTCCGTTATTCATCATTTTTGAGGATTTGAAAAAAGACGAAAATCACCCCGAGACCATGGACTATAGCCCATGGTCTTGGAGTGATTTTCAACTTTTTTTTTCAAATACTCGTTTTTCATCCTTTTTGACCATGGGCTATAGCCCATGATCGCGGACGGCATACTATAGCTTGCCGTTTCTGTTTTTCATCATTTTTTAGGATTTGAAAAAAAGACGGAAATCACCCCGAGACCATGGACTATAGCCCATGGTCTCGGAGAAATTTTCAACTTTTTTTCAAATCCTCGTTTTACATCCTTTTTGACCATGGGCTATAGCCCATGGTCTCGGGCGGCATACTATAGCATGCCGTCTCCGTTATTCATCATTTTTGAGGATTTGAAAAAAGACGAAAATCACCCCGAGACCATGGACTATAGCCCATGGTCTCGGAGTGATTTTCAACTTTTTTTCAAATCCTCGTTTTACATCCTTTTTGACCATGGGCTATAGCCCATGGTCTCGGACGGCATACTATAGCATGCCGTTTCCGTTATTCATCATTTTTGAGGATTTGAAAAAAAGACGAAAATCACCCCGAGACCATGGACTATAGCCCATGGTCTCGGAGTGATTTTCAACTTTTTTTCAAATCCTCGTATTACATCCTTTTTGACCATGGGCTATAGCCCATGGTCTCGGGCGACATACTACAGCATGCCGTTTCCGTTTTTCATCATTTTTGAGGATTTGAAAAAAGACGAAAATCACCCCCAGACCATGGACTATAGCCCATGGTCTCGGAGTGATTTTCAACTTTTTTTCAAATACTCGTTTTTCATCCTTTTTGACCATGGGCTATAACCCATGGTCTCGGACGGCATACTATAGCTTGCCGTTTCTGTTTTTCATCATTTTTGAGGATTTGAAAAAAAGACGAAAATCACCCCGAGACCATGGACTATAGCCCATGGTCTCGGAGTGATTTTCAACTTTTTTTCAAATCCTCGTTTTACATCCTTTTTGACCATGGGCTATAGCACATGGTCTCGGGCGGCATACTATAGCTTGCCGTTTCTGTTTTTCATCATTTTTGAGGATTTGAAAAAAAGACGAAAATCACCCCGAGACCATGGACTATAGCCCATGGTCTCGGAGTGATTTTCAACTTTTTTTCAAATCCTCGTTTTACATCCTTTTTGACATACTAATAGCATGCCGTTTCCGTTTTTCATCATTTTTGAGGATTTGAAAAAAGACGAAAATCACCCCGAGACCATGGACTATAGCCCATGGTCTCGGAGTGATTTTCAACTTTTTTTCAAATCCTCGTTTTACATCCTTTTTTACCATGGGCTATAGCCCATGGTCTCGGGCGGCATACTATAGCATGCCGTTTCCGTTATTCATCATTTTTGAGGATTTGAAAAAAGACGAAAATCACCCCGAGACCATGGACTATAGCCCATGGTCTTGGAGTGATTTTCAACTTTTTTTTTCAAATACTCGTTTTTCATCCTTTTTGACCATGGGCTATAGCCCATGATCGCGGACGGCATACTATAGCTTGCCGTTTCTGTTTTTCATCATTTTTTAGGATTTGAAAAAAAGACGGAAATCACCCCGAGACCATGGACTATAGCCCATGGTCTCGGAGAAATTTTCAACTTTTTTTCAAATCCTCGTTTTACATCCTTTTTGACCATGGGCTATAGCCCATGGTCTCGGACGGCATACTATAGCTTGCCGTTTCTGTTTTTCATCATTTTTGAGGATTTGAAAAAAAGACGAAAATCACCCCGAGACCATGGACTATAGCCCATGGTCTCGGAGTGATTTTCAACTTTTTTTCAAATCCTCGTTTTACATCCTTTTTGACCATGGGCTATAGCCCATGGTCTCGGGCGGCATACTATAGCATGCCGTTTCCGTTATTCATCATTTTTGAGGATTTGAAAAAAAGACGAAAATCACCCCGAGACCATGGACTATAGCCCATGGTCTCGGAGTGATTTTCAACTTTTTTTCAAATCCTCGTATTACATCCTTTTTGACCATGGGCTATAGCCCATGGTCTCGGGCGACATACTATAGCATGCCGTTTCCGTTTTTCATCATTTTTGAGGATTTGAAAAAAGACGAAAATCACCCCCAGACCATGGACTATAGCCCATGGTCTCGGAGTGATTTTCAACTTTTTTTCAAATACTCGTTTTTCATCCTTTTTGACCATGGGCTATAGCCCATGGTCTCGGACGGCATACTATAGCTTGCCGTTTCTGTTTTTCATCATTTTTGAGGATTTGAAAAAAAGACGAAAATCACCCCGAGACCATGGACTATAGCCCATGGTCTCGGAGTGATTTTCAACTTTTTTTCAAATCCTCGTTTTTCATCCTTTTTGACCATGGGCTATAGCCCATGGTCTCGGGCAGCATACTATAGCTTGCCGTTTCTGTTTTTCATCATTTTTGAGGATTTGAAAAAAAGACGAAAATCACCCCGAGACCATGGACTATAGCCCATGGTCTCGGAGTGATTTTCAACTTTTTTTCAAATCCTCGTTTTACATCCTTTTTGACCATGGGCTATAGCCCATGGTCTCGGGCGGCATACTATAGCATGCCGTTTCCGTTATTCATCATTTTTGAGGATTTGAAAAAAAAGACGAAAATCACCCCGAGACCATGGACTATAGCCCATGGTCTCGGAGTGATTTTCAACTTTTTTTCAAATCCTCGTTTTACATCCTTTTTGACCATGGGCTATAGCCCATGGTCTCGGGCGGCATACTATAGCATGCCGTTTCCGTTATTCATCATTTTTGAGGATTTGAAAAAAGACGAAAATCACCCCGAGACCATGGACTATAGCCCATGGTCTTGGAGTGATTTTCAACTTTTTTTTTCAAATACTCGTTTTTCATCCTTTTTGACCATGGGCTATAGCCCATGATCTCGGACGGCATACTATAGCTTGCCGTTTCAGTTTTTCATCATTTTTTAGGATTTGAAAAAAAGACGGAAATCACCCCGAGACCATGGACTATAGCCCATGGTCTCGGAGAAATTTTCAACTTTTTTTCAAATCCTCGTTTTACATCCTTTTTGACCATGGGCTATAGCCCATGGTCTCGGGCGGCATACTATAGCATGCCGTCTCCGTTATTCATCATTTTTGAGGATTTGAAAAAAGACGAAAATCACCCCGAGACCATGGACTATAGCCCATGGTCTTGGAGTGATTTTCAACTTTTTTTTTCAAATACTCGTTTTTCATCCTTTTTGACCATGGGCTATAGCCCATGATCTCGGACGGCATACTATAGCTTGCCGTTTCTGTTTTTCATCATTTTTTAGGATTTGAAAAAAAGACGGAAATCACCCCGAGACCATGGACTATAGCCCATGGTCTCGGAGAAATTTTCTACTTTTTTTCAAATCCTCGTTTTACATCCTTTTTGACCATGGGCTATAGCCCATGGTCTCGGGCGGCATACTATAGCATGCCGTCTCCGTTATTCATCATTTTTGAGGATTTGAAAAAAGACGAAAATCACCCCGAGACCATGGACTATAGCCCATGGTCTTGGAGTGATTTTCAACTTTTTTTTCAAATACTCGTTTTTCATCCTTTTTGACCATGGGCTATAGCCCATGGTCTCGGACGGCATACTATAGCTTGCCGTTTCTGTTTTTCATCATTTTTGAGGATTTGAAAAAAAGACGAAAATCACCCCGAGACCATGGACTATAGCCCATGGTCTCGGAGTGATTTTCAACTTTTTTTCAAATCCTCGTTTTACATCCTTTTTGACCATGGGCTATAGCCCATGGTCTCGGGCGGCATACTATAGCATGCCGTTTCCGTTATTCATCATTTTTGAGGATTTGAAAAAAAGACGAAAATCACCCCGAGACCATGGACTATAGCCCATGGTCTCGGAGTGATTTTCAACTTTTTTTCAAATCCTCGTTTTACATCCTTTTTGACCATGGGCTATAGCCCATGGTCTCGGACGGCATACTATAGCTTGCCGTTTCTGTTTTTCATCATTTTTGAGGATTTGAAAAAAAGACGAAAATCACCCCGAGACCATAGACTATAGCCCATGGTCTCGTTGTGATTTTCAACTTTTTTTCAAATCCTCGTTTTACATCCTTTTTGACCATGGGCTATAGCCCATGGTCTCGGGCGGCATACTATAGCATGCCGTTTCCGTTATTCATCATTTTTGAGGATTTGAAAAAAGACGAAAATCACCCCGAGACCATGGACTATAGCCCATGGTCTCGGAGTGATTTTCAACTTTTTTTCAAATCCTCGTTTTACATCCTTTTTGACCATGGTCTCGGGCGGCATACTATAGCATCCCGTTTCCGTTATTCATCGTAGTATGTCATTTTTTCATGATTTTGGGGCACTATGTCAGAGCCCGGACTTGAACCTGTGGCCTCCTGATTCCCAGGCAGGCTCTGTACCCAGTGAGCCACTGTGCTTGCTGTGTACAAAGAGCAAAAAAGATAATGACAAAAGAGCCAGAGACTTGTTTCCATTGTGGTTCATAAGCATTCAAACCTCTAGAGATAAACAACAACACAAGAAACAATAGACAAATCTCCTGTTATTTTATTTGTTTTATTTTATTTTTGTATAAGTGTTGTTACTCAAAGGGAAAGGAAAACTGTGTTGTGGTAGGTAGCAAGTAGCTCAGTGACTTATCACACTGGTTACATGATCTGGAGGTTGTGGGTTCAAACCCCACTCAAATCTTTACTGTACAATTTCTCAAATTTGAAAGCACTATATTTCTAAAACTATGAAACATTTCAAAAATTCCTTTTCAGGCAAACATGTCCACCGTAAGATGAACCTAAATAGGTTTGAATGGGGTTTCTAGGTGTAAGTATGTAGGACTAGTAGCATGCCAAAGTTTGTGCTACTGCCATTGAGAATGCATTGGGCGTTTAAGTTAAATAACTCAGAAACTACAAAACATTTCAAAGTAAAAAGTTCCAGCATGTGTCTCCACAGTAAGCTGAATTATAAAAAGTGTGAATGGAGTTTTTAGGTGAAAGTGCTTTTTTGACGTGCCAATATCTGCCATTGAGCCCCATTGTAAATGTCTCAAATTTGAAAGCACTATATTTCTAAAACTATGAACCATTTCAAAGATTCCTTTTCAGGCAAACATGTCCACCGTAAGATGAACCTAAATAGGTTTGAATGGGGTTTCTAGGTGTAAGTATGTAGGACTAGTAGCATGCCAAAGTTTGTGCTATTGCCATTGAGAATGCATTGGGCGTTTAAGTTAAATAACTCAGAAACTACAAAACATTTCAAAGTAAAAAGTTCCAGTATGTGTCTCCACAGTAAGCTGAATTATGAAAAGTGTGAATGGAGTTTCTAGGTGAAAGTGCTTTTTTGACGTGCCAATATCTGCCATTGAGCCCCATTGTAAATTTCTCAAATTTGAAAGCACAATATTTCTAAAACTATGAAACATTTCAAAGATTCCTTTTCAGGCAAACATGTCCACCGTAAGATGAACCTAAATAGGTTATAGGCCCAAAGCCCATGGCCTTGGATGGCATACTATAGCATGCCTTTTTTCATCATTTTTGAGGATTTGAAAAAAAGAAGACGAAAATCACCCCGAGACCATGGACTATAGCCCATGGTCTCGGAGTGATTTTCAACTTTTTTTCAAATCCTAGCTCGTTTTACATCCTTTTTGACCATGGTCTCGGGCGGCATACTATAGCATGCCGTTTCCTTTTTTCAGCATTTTTGAGGATTTGAAAAAAGACGAAAATCACCCCGAGACCATGGACTATAGCCCATGGTCTCGGAGTGATTTTCAACTTTTTTTCAAATCCTCGTTTTACATCCTTTTTGACCATGGGCTATAGCCCATGGTCTCGGGCGGCATACTATAGCATGCCGTTTCCGTTTTTCATCATTTTTGAGGATTTGAAAAAAGACGAAAATCACCCCGAGACCATGGACTATAGCCCATGGTCTCGGAGTGATTTTCAACTTTTTTTCAAATACTCGTTTTTCATCCTTTTTGACCATAGCCCATGGTCTCGGACGGCATACTATAGCTTGCCGTTTCTGTTTTTCATCATTTTTGAGGATTTGAAAAAAAGACGAAAATCACCCGGAGACCATGGGCTATAGCCCATGGTCTCGGAGTGATTTTCAACTTTTTTTCAAATACTCGTTTTTCATCCTTTTTGACCATGGGCTATAGCCCATGATCTCGGACGGCATACTATAGCTTGCCGTTTCTGTTTTTCATCATTTTTTAGGATTTGAAAAAAAGACGGAAATCACCCCGAGACCATGGACTATAGCCCATGGTCTCGGAGAAATTTTCAACTTTTTTTCAAATCCTCGTTTTACATCCTTTTTGACCATGGGCTATAGCCCATGGTCTCGGGCGGCATACTATAGCATGCCGTCTCCGTTATTCATCATTTTTGAGGATTTGAAAAAAGACGAAAATCACCCCGAGACCATGGACTATAGCCCATGGTCTCGGAGTGATTTTCAACTTTTTTTCAAATCCTCGTTTTACATCCTTTTTGACCATGGGCTATAGCCCATGGTCTCGGGCGGCATACTATAGCATGCCGTTTCCGTTTTTCATCATTTTTGAGGATTTGAAAAAAGACGAAAATCACCCCGAGACCATGGACTATAGCCCATGGTCTCGGAGTGATTTTCAACTTTTTTTCAAATACTCGTTTTTCATCCTTTTTTACCATAGCCCATGGTCTCGGACGGCATACTATAGCTTGCCGTTTCTGTTTTTCATCATTTTTGAGGATTTGAAAAAAAGACGAAAATCACCCGGAGACCATGGGCTATAGCCCATGGTCTCGGAGTGATTTTCAACTTTTTTTCAAATCCTCGTTTTACATCCTTTTTGACCATGGGCTATAGCCCATGGTCACGGGCGGCATACTATAGCATGCCGTTTCCGTTTTTCATAATTTTTGAGGATTTGAAAAAAGACGAAAATCACCCCGAGACCATGGACTATAGCCCATGGTCTCGGAGAAATTTTCAACTTTTTTTCAAATCCTCGTTTTACATCCTTTTTGACCATGGGCTATAGCCCATGGTCTCGGGCGGCATACTATAGCATGCCGTTTCCGTTATTCATCGTAGTATGTCATTTTTTCATGATTTTGGGGCACTATGTCAGAGCCCGGACTTGAACCTGTGGCCTCCTGATTCCCAGGCAGGCTCTGTACCCAGTGAGCCACTGTGCTTGCTGTGTACAAAGAGCAAAAAAGATAATGACAAAAGAGCCAGAGACTTGTTTCCATTGTGGTTCATAAGCATTCAAACCTCTAGAGATAAACAACAACACAAGAAACAATAGACAAATCTCCTGTTATTTTATTTTATTTTTTATTTTTTTGTATAAGTGTTGTTACTCAAAGGGAAAGGCAAACTGTGTTGTGGTAGGTAGCAAGTAGCTCAGTGACTTATCACACTGGTTACATGATCTGGAGGTTGTGGGTTCAAACCCCACTCAAATCTTTACTGTACATTTCTCAAATTTGAAAGCACTATATTTCTAAAATTATGAAACATTTCAAAGATTCCTTTTCAGGCAAACATGTCCACCGTAAGATGAACCTAAATAGGTTTGAATGGGGGTTCTAGGTGTAAGTATGTAGGACTAGTAGCATGCCAAAGTTTGTGCTATTGCCATTGAGAATGCATTGGGCGTTTAAGTTAAATAACTCAGAAACTACAAAACATTTCAAAGTAAAAAGTTCCAGCATGTGTCTCCACAGTAAGCTGAATTATAAAAAGTGTGAATGGAGTTTTTAGGTGAAAGTGCTTTTTTGACGTGCCAATATCTGCCATTGAGCCCCATTGTAAATGTCTCAAATTTGAAAGCACTATATTTCTAAAACTATGAACCATTTCAAAGATTCCTTTTCAGGCAAACATGTCCACCGTAAGATGAACCTAAATAGGTTTGAATGGGGTTTCTAGGTGTAAGTATGTAGGACTAGTAGCATGCCAAAGTTTGTGCTATTGCCATTGAGAATGCATTGGGCGTTTAAGTTAAATAACTCAGAAACTACAAAACATTTCAAAGTAAAAAGTTCCAGTATGTGTCTCCACAGTAAGCTGAATTATGAAAAGTGTGAATGGAGTTTCTAGGTGAAAGTGCTTTTTTGACGTGCCAATATCTGCCATTGAGCCCCATTGTAAATTTCTCAAATTTGAAAGCACTATATTTCTAAAACTATGAAACATTTCAAAGATTCCTTTTCAGGCAAACATGTCCACCGTAAGATGAACCTAAATAGGTTATAGGCCCAAAGCCCATGGCCTTGGATGGCATACTATAGCATGCCTTTTTTCATCATTTTTGAGGATTTGAAAAAAAGAAGACGAAAATCACCCCGAGACCATGGACTATAGCCCATGGTCTCGGAGTGATTTTCAACTTTTTTTCAAATCCTAGCTCGTTTTACATCCTTTTTGACCATGGTCTCGGGCGGCATACTATAGCATGCCGTTTCCTTTTTTCAGCATTTTTGAGGATTTGAAAAAAGACGAAAATCACCCCGAGACCATGGACTATAGCCCATGGTCTCGGAGTGATTTTCAACTTTTTTTCAAATCCTCGTTTTACATCCTTTTTGACCATGGGCTATAGCCCATGGTCTCGGGCGGCATACTATAGCATGCCGTTTCCGTTTTTCATCATTTTTGAGGATTTGAAAAAAGACGAAAATCACCCCGAGACCATGGACTATAGCCCATGGTCTCGGAGTGATTTTCAACTTTTTTTCAAATCCTCGTTTTACATCCTTTTTGACCATGGGCTATAGCCCATGGTCTCGGGCGGCATACTATAGCATGCCGTTTCCGTTTTTCATCATTTTTGAGGATTTGAAAAAAAGACGAAAATCACCCGGAGACCATGGACTATAGCCCATGGTCTCGGAGTGATTTTCAACTTTTTTTCAAATACTCGTTTTTCATCCTTTTTGACCATAGCCCATGGTCTCGGACGGCATACTATAGCTTGCCGTTTCTGTTTTTCATCATTTTTGAGGATTTGAAAAAAAGACGAAAATCACCCCGAGACCATGGACTATAGCCCATGGTCTCGGAGTGATTTTAAACCTTTTTTTCAAATCCTCGTTTTACATCCTTTTTGACCATGGGCTATAGCCCATGGTCTCGGGCGGCATACTATAGCATGCCGTTTCCGGTTTTCATCATTTTTGAGGATTTGAAAAAAAGACAGCATACTATAGTATGTCATTTTTTCTTGATTTTGGGGCACTATGTCAGAGACCGGAATTGAACCTGTGGCCTCCTGATTCCCAGGCAGGCTCTGTACCCAGTGATCCACTGTGCTTGCTGTGTACAAAAAGCAAAAAAGATAATGATAGAAGAGCCAGAGACTTGTTTCCATTGTGGTTCATAAGCATTAAAACCTCTAGAGATAAACAACAACACACGAAACAATAGACAAATCTCCTGTTATTTTATTTTAAGTGTTGTTACTCAAAGGGAAAGGCAAACTGTGTTGTGGCAGGTAGCAAGTAGCTCAGTGACTTATCACACTGGTTACATGATCTGGAGGTTGTGGGTTCAAACCCTCACTCAAAAC